>NC_056733.1:1704658421-1704740921 GCF_019279795.1 Protopterus annectens | reverse complement strand
CTCTCATCTCCAGGACATTGATATGCAGATTCATCTCGTGTTCCTGCCACGTGCCTTGGACTGTCCTGCCTAGATAATGCCCCCCCACCCTATTTGGGAGGAGTCTGTGGTCACTGTGGCAACCGGAGGGGACGGAACGAAGGGTTTTCCCACATCCAGGTTGCTGGTGTGTAGCCCACCAGTGTAGATCCTGCTTGCACCTGTCTCTGATTATTATGAGATGAGAAAGATGTTGTAGAGGCCACTGGGTGAAGAGTAGCCATTGAAGGAGCCTCATGTGCAGCCTCTCCAAAGGAACCAGCATAACTGTAGCAGCCATCGCGCCCAACAATTTGAGGATCAATCTTGCCTTCACTCTTCTTAAAGGGAGTAACGCGTACACCTGCGGTTGTAAACTTTGAATCCTTTCTCTTGGTAAAAACGCCCTCATGAGCACGGTGTCTAACTCAGCGCCTATAAAGGTGATGCACTGAGAGGGCAACGAGGCAGACTTTTCCCAATTTAGAGTTATGCTTAATTGCTGACACAGATTGATTGTGGCGTCTCTGGTTTGTAGGAGTAGATGCCTGGTGGTGGCAAAAAGGAGCCAGTCGTCCAGGTACGGAAAAGTACAGTTGTCTACACTTACCATAAATGTAGATGTTCGAGTGTATTCACTGTTGCAATCATTACATTTGGGTAATCCTGCTGGCAGGTTGCTCTCGGTCGGCCCGAATTCCAAAGTCTTGGGTCCTGCGTCGGCTGCTGTCGCCCCTTCCCTGGCGTCAGGTCGTCAGGGGTATAAAAGCAGCAGCCAACGCCATTTTCTTCAGTTTTTCTTGCTCCAGATGTCAGGTGCCCCCTAAAAGGGTAGCCAAAATTTATTTTTATATATGGGTAACCTGGACTGCAACAGGGAATACACTTGAACATCTACATTTATGGTAAGTGTACACAACTGTACTATGTTCTTCGTGTTTCACTGCTGCAGTCATTACCATTTGGGTAGAGTCCCAAAGCTATGGTTGGGAGGCTGGAGCTAAACAGCACTAGGAGCAGCTATGAGGCCCTGCAGAACTGTAGTGGCAAAGCCTGCCCTGGATTTAGAGTAGAGTGGCAGATGATAGTGCTTTGTAAAGGTGTGCACTGAACTCCAACTAGCAGCCTCTAATATGTCTTTGGTTGGGACTCCCTTGAGAAAGGCTGCTGAAGTGGCTGCAGCTCTGGTTGAATGTGGCCTAATACCCGCAGGCACTGGCTTGCCAGGGTGTAAACAGCAGAAACGAATGCAGTGCCCTATCCACTTTGAAATAGTCTGCTTTGAGATAGCCTTTCCTTGTGATCCTGCAGCATATGCCACTAGTAATTGCTCTGTTTTCCTGAAAACTTTGGTTCTGTCCAAATAGAATCTAAGCTGTCTGTGTACGTCCAAAGAATGCAGAATTCTCTCCCCCTTGTTCTGTGGATTTGGATAAAACATTGGCAGATGAACAGTTTGATTAAGAGCCACAGTGGACACCACCTTAGGCATAAATGTTGGGTTGGTCCTCAGAGAGACCCTGTCTGGATAAAACATGATAAAAGGTTCCACAGCCATGAGTGCCTGTAGCTCTGAAACCCGTCTTGCAGAAGTTATTGCTAGGAGCAGAGCTGTTTTCCAAGATAAAAACTTTATGTCAGCAGTAGCAGCTGGCTTGGGCAGGGTGAGTTTTTCCAAGACATAGTTGAGGTCCCATGCAGGCACTGGTGATCTCCTTGGAGGCCTTACGTTTTTGGCTCCCCTGAAGTACTGCTTTAATAAAGGATGAGAAAAGATTGGTGGCTCTGTATTGTAATGAGCCGAAATGGCAGAGGCATGAATTTTAATTGACAAAAAAGATAGGCCTTTGTCCAGCATCTCAGTTAAGTATTGCAAAATTTGAGGAATATTTGGAACAGCTGTGTCAGTTCCTTGTGCCTGGTTCCAAGCACAGAATCTCTTCCATTTTCCAGCATAAGATTTTCTAGTACTAGGCCTTCTGGCTTCCAAAATGACATCCAACACAGCTTTACTGAGAGGTGTGTTTTGTATGCCTACATTTTCCGCCATGCTGACAAGTTTAAAGTACTGAGTTGGCTGTGCAGGATCTGATCGTTTTGCTGGGACAGTAGATGACGTATTTGAGGTAAGTTCCAAGCTGGGCATTGAGACAAGTTCCTTAGGATTGGATACCAGTACTGGCGTGGCCAGTCTGGGGCAATCAGTATCACCTTTGGCTTCTCCTGTCTGACCTTTAGGAGTACTTTGGGGAGGAGAGGCAGTGGAGGAAAGGCATATACTGATAGGTTTTTCCAGCTGAAAGATAGGGTGTCCACTTTCAATGCTTGTCTGTGATAAGTCCTTGTGCAGAATAGTTTTAGTTGGTAGTTGTGAAGGGAGGCAAATAGATCTATGTCCGGGCATCCCCATTTCCTTATTTTGCTGAAGACTTGTGGATCCAGCTGCCACTCATGGGGATCCATCACGTTTCTGCTTAGTTCGTCTACCAGAGTGTTTTCCTTTCCTGGCAGGAATTGTGCCTGCAGATGTACTTGGTAAGTCAATGTTGTGTCCCACAAAGTCATGGTTAGTCTGCAAAGGGGGTAAGAATGTGTGCCCTCCTGCTTGTTTACATACCACATGACCGTGGTGTTGTCTGTCTTTATCAGTAGTTGTCCCGGATGAAGTAGGTCCTTGAAGGCTGTCAGGGCATTTTGAACAGCTAGCATCTCCTGATTGATATGTAGATGCATTTGGTTTGAGGACCATGTGCCCTGAATGTGTCTTCCTGCCATGTGGACCCCCCAGGCATAATCTGAAGCATCCGTTGTAAGTATCTGCCTGGCTGGGGGTAATGTGAATGGCTGTCCCTTGTTCTGGTGACAAGCCTTCGCCCACCATCGAAACTCCTGTTGCAGGCAGGGAATGAGAGTAATCATTGTTTCCAGGCTGTGGCAATGTTGAATCCAAACACTTTTTAGGTACCATTGAAGTTTCCTCATATGCAGTTTTGCATATGGAATTAGTAGGATGCAGGATGCCATGAAGCCCAAAGCCTGCAGAATTTTTCTTGCAGATAACTGGGCCTTTGTTGCCAACATTTTGTAATAGGTAATCAGTTGCCTTTGTCTGGTGTGAGATAAGCCATCTGGGCAGTTGTATTTAAGCTTGCACCCAGGAATATTATCTAGTTTTGATTTATTTTCATTGACTGTGTACCCTAGGCATGTTAGAAGTCTTTTCACAAACGCCAGATGCTGTAGAAGTATGTCCTTGTTCTCTGCTTGAATTAAGACAGTCGTCAAAGTAAGGATATATTTGTATTCCTCTCTGTCTGCACAATGCAATTACTGGTGCCAGTCACTTTGTAAAGACCCTGGGCGCAGTAGATAAGCCAAAGGGCAGTGCAGAGAATTGGTAATGCATTGAGTCAGCCTTGAATCTGAGGTATCTTCTGCATGACTGTCTGATTGGGACATGCAGGTATGCCTCTTTTAGGTCTAAAGTCACAAGCCAAGCATTCTTGCCCAGCATGAGCAGAAGCTGCTGCAAAGTCAACATTTTGAATTTTGGTATATCCAGGAATGTGTTCAAAATAGATAGGTCCAGTATTGGTCTCCAGGCCTTGTCCTTTCTGGGTACCAAGAACAGTCTTGAGTAAAATCCTTGTCCCTGCTCTTGTTCTGGTACTTGTTGAATGGCCTCCATGTCCACGAGGGATGAGACTTGTTTTTGCTCCTCTGCCCATTGATTTTTTGGGAGATCTGGCCAGCCGTTTGCCTTTGGCAGGGTATGGAAATGGAACTTGTAGCCTTGTGACACTATATTTAGAACCCACTTGCCCTGGGTTATAATGTGCCAATTTTGTGAAAAAAGTGCTAATTTTCCCCCTAAGGGTGCTGCCAGGACATATGTGCTTGGTGCCGGCAGGGGAAGTCATTGGGACTGTTTCCTGTATGGCTGTGATTTGTCTTCTCCAACTGTGGAGGTAGAAGCACCCCATTGCTTTGACCTGTATTGAACCTTGTGCCTAGGATCTGCCCCTTTGACGTCTGACACAGGAAAGGACCAATTCTTTGTAGGCCAGTGTCTACTAAACCTAGGTGGCTGTACTTGTAAAAAAATCTTTGACAGTTTGCATAGATTTAGCTTTGTCCTCCATTTTTCTTAACACCTCTTCTGCCTTAACACCAAACAAAGTATTGTGCTGCAAAGGTGCATCTAATAATTTAACTTTAACATGATCAGGCAGATTTTGTTCCTTTAACCAAGCATGCCTTCTAATTACTGAACCCGTAACTGTGGCCCTGCAGGAGGCCTCCAAAGAATCAAAACCACATTGCAAAGTATGCTTTCCAACCTGTTCAGCTGCATGCAATAAATCCTGCATTTCCTTGTTTTCTGCACATTCAGAGTTTAACAACATTTTCTGTTTAAGCAAAGCCATGACATGTTGCTGATATTTGAGCATATGAAACTGACAGTTTAAGGCCCTTATAGCCAAGGTAGCAAATGTGTAAACCTTTTTTCCCCATCTATCCAGTGCCCGAGAATCCCTGTCAGAGGGAGTAGGGTTTTTTCAGGCTGAGGGCAACCTGCCAGCAGAATAACCCAAATGTAATGACTGCAACAGTGAAACACGAAGAACATCTGACAGTTTAAGGCCCTTATAGCCAAGGTAGCAGATGTGTAAACCTTTTTTCCCCATCTATCCAGTGCCTGAGAATCCCTGTCAGAGAGTGTAGGGTTTTTTGCAGTGGAAGCCTTAACTCCTCTGGGACCCTGTGAAATAGTTTCTGGGTTTGCAGCAGGGTTTTTAAAAATGAATTTATGAGAGTCAGGAACCCTGTAATATCTGTCAGGCTTAACAGGAGCTGGAGGTAAGGAGTCAGGGGTCAGATTAGACTCCGAAAACACATCATCTACAATGCCTAACACAGGTGGAATGGCTAGAGGCCTGTGCTGAGGTAGTAAAAGGAAATCCCTAAGCCTCTTTTTAGATTCTGAAAAATTTTGGCTCTCCAAGTGGAAATGCTCCCTCATGGCATGCAAGGTTTCCCCAAAAGAATAGTCCTCTGAAGGAGAAGCTGATGGTATAGATTCTTCAGAATCAGAATCCTCATAGGGGGGAAGAGAATATTCCCAATCAGAAGAGGAATCAGAAGAAACAGAAACCTGATCTGAAGATTCATAGTCAGTCTCTTGCCTAGGCCTCTTATCAGAAGGGGGATGGGAACCCCTGATCAAGGTAATTACGTCTTCGGCCATTTTGAGCATCTGTTTTCTGGGCATGGAGGCCTGTCCATGTGGCTGGTGAACTTGTTTCTTTGCCTTTAAGGGTGTTTTAGTCTTTGCCTTTGAAGTCGGTTTAATATATAATTGTTTAGGTCTGAATACACCCTCAGAAGCAGATGCCTGCTCAGCAGCACCGGACCCATCTGAGGGAACAATCTACGAGGTTCCAATACCTTGAGTTTCCAGCAGCCTGGCCGACTCCATGTGGGAGTCGGTAGCGGCCTGTGACTCTAAAGTAGCAGGCATCAGGGGCTGCGAAAATGCCTCACTGAGAACCGGCGACTTTCTTGGGAGAAGCATCGCCATCGGTTTTGGACCTCGGATGCCTGTTTTTTTTCTTTTTCTTTGCGTTTTTTGTGAACTCCGGTAGTCGGATGGCTATCCGACGACTTTGTATAATTAAACCTTCACCCAAAACAGCTTAATGCAAAATCGTACCAACGCTTAATAGTGCGTTGGTTAAATCTAGCACAAAACCGACAACTAGAAACGTTGCGGTCAGGGCCTAGGCAAGGAATACAGTAAGAATGAAAGTCCTTATGAGGTATTTGCTTCCCACAAGAAATGCAATTATTAACTTTTTCTGACATCGGTCTGGAGCAAGAAAAAAGTTTCCCCAACGGGGTACTTAGGTTTTAATGAAGACTTCGGATCACAAACTCAAACATGAAAATCTCAGGAGTTGGCCGACCGGCACTTGCGAACTGCTTCTGCTTCAGGCACCGCGTGGCAAGAAAGACTGAAGAAAATGGCGTCGGCTGCATCTTTTATACCCCTGACAACCTGACGTCAGGGAAGTGGCAACAGCAACCGACGCAGGACCCAAGACTTTGGAATTCAGGCCAACTGAGGGCAACCTGCCAGCAGGATAACCCAAATGTAATGACTGCAACAGTGAAACACGAAGAACATCTTGGACTTCTTTACATGGGTGTTCAATCTGCTGAGATCCAAAATGGGTCTCAGGTCCCCTGTTCTTTTCGGCACCAAAAAGAATCTGGATTAAGTCCCTAATCCAATCTGATCTGCGGGGACAGGATGGATGGCTCCTTTTTCTAGCAGCTTTAAAACCTCTGAAGCTGCGGAATCAATTTGATTGGGTGGAACATCTGGGAATTTTCTGATCGGGGGGGAGCTGATGAGAAGGAAATGCGATATCCTCCGGAAATTATTTTTAATACCCATTGGTCCTGAGTTATACTTTGCCAGGCCTTTGGGTATAGTGAAATGCGACCCCCGACTGGCTCCGGAAATGCACAGTCAGGCCTCCCATCAGGAGCGCTGGTAGGGAGAACCACAAAAGGAATCGCGGTCTCCATGGTTACACGGGCCTCCTCTGCCCCTAGAGTGGCGTTTACCAGAATTACCACCCCCTCCTCTGCCTCTGGAGGTGGACTCACCTTGTGCGTCATGAAAAAATCTCTGCGATTTTTTGAACCACATCTTCCCACCCCTCTAGGTCTTGGGATAATGCCTAGAGGGTAGGGAAAAACGGACTCCCACAGCAGACAGAGTTTTTCCCTCTTGCTCGCACCTAGTGAGTGTGTCCTTCTCCTTGGTTCCAAATAAGGAGGAACCATCAAATGGGGCGTTGGTGAACGTAAACTTGAAAGCCTCCGCGAAATTACAGAGGCGCATCCAGAAGTGCCTCCTAAGAGCAACTCCCGAACTCGCTGCCCTACCCGCTCCTTCGGCTGCATAAGAGATCAGCCTCATGGAGGAGTTAGCAACAGAGTTGAGGGTAGACATCTGAGCATTGACCTTCTGAGCCACCGCATCAGAAACGCTACCCTGTAGAGTATCACCAAGCTCTTTCAGGAGATCTCTTTGGAGCCATGCAAAATGAGATAAGTAATTCAGTGACCGCAGTGTAAAGGCCACTGAAGAAAACATATGCTTCCCGTACCGGTCCATGGTCCTACACACCTTGTTAGGAGGATGGACGGTAGACAAAGTCTCAGCCAGTTCCTTCGTGGTGGCCCCTGCCACCATCATGGCATCTACAGGAACTCCCTTGGATAGAAACTCTTTGTCAGAGGGGGTGGACAAGAATTTGTTGGGTCTCCTGGGGACTGGTTCCACAGAGTCAGGGGTTTCCCACACCCTTTGACAAACCAGATCTAAAAGCTCGTCGAAAGGTGGAAACACCCAGGAGGTAGAGGGTTGAGCCCCGAAGGCCTTCAGGAACACCGACTCCTACTCAGAGGGAGCTTTGGAGGGCCAGTCACCCCTCTGCTTCAAAATTTCCAGGATGTCAGAGAAAGAGACATCCTCAGAGGATGACTTGGGGGATCCCTCAGATTCCTTGAGGTCGGTGTCTGACATGAAGGACTCATCTTGGGAGTCAATGTGCTTCTTTTCTTGCACGTTCTTTTTTTGGGAGGCTCCTCAGGCAAAAACACTGAGGGGCCCTCAGAAATAACGGGACCACTCATGGGGGTATCCTGAGGCCTTGGGTCTCCGCTGTCGAAAGATGAGGCTGATTAGAGACCTGCACCGGAGCTTGGGGGGGGGGGCAGAGCGTCAGCGCCGAATGATGTCGTTGAGGACCAGGCCAGTGCGCTCCACATGGCCTCGAAAGCTGGTCCCCCCAGCTCCGAAGATCGACCAGCAGTGGAAGACCTCAGAGCAGAAGGGACAAGGTCTGAAGCCGACGCAGGGGTCAGGCTTCCCTGAGCCAAAGCACCAAGAGGGAGGCTAGGAGCCGAAAAGTGACCCTAGGCTTCCCCCGTGGGTCCGACCGAGGAACCCTGAGTCCTGGATCCCGTGGACGGAGCCGATGGGGCCGGAGCCGATAAGCCAGGATGGGCCATCGGAGCCAAACTATGGACATCTGACGGTGCCGACCACTCCGGCTCCGAAAGCTGAGGTTCGATCGGAAGTATCGACGCTGGTTGGGTGACAGGCTCTGGAGCCGAAAACAATTTTGCCAGAACTGGTGACTGGAGAAGTCTCTGCACTACTCTATCTACATCCACATCTGAAAGAGTCCTGGAGGACCTAGAAGATAAGGAGGGAGATCTAGACCTCCTCTCCGAAGGAGATCTATGAGGAGGAGAGACCGGCCTAAAATTTGGAGACCGGCTCCGAACTAGCACCTCCGTAATGGGCTCCGAGGGACTTGGAGCCAATGCAGATTCGGTCAATATACTAACTTCCTGCGGCTCCGAGGACAGTGGAGCTGAGGAAGCCACAGAAGATTTCACTACTTTCTCTGGAGGCTCCGAGGATACAGATGGAGCCAGAGAACGCTTTCTTGCCTTAGAAGTTTTAGCTTCAGAGGGAGAGGACTTGAAGCTAGAAGCCTTTCCCAAATCCTCCTAGGAGGAGGGTTTCAAAATTCCTTTCAAAATTAGTTTGTTTTTCCTGTCCTGAAGAACACGTGGGCTAAATGCATGGAAAAAAGTACAAGATTCCTGAGGTGAATAGCCCCCAGACAATAAACATAGACAGAGTGTCCATCAGTGATGGACATCTTATAACCACATTTAGAACACTTCTTAAAGCCCGAGGGCTTATGCTCTTTCACATCCTTAGACATGATTAGAGAAAAAACAACTGTTAAACACAATAAACCGCTGATATATATAAAGCATGGGAACTAAGCAAAAAACCACAACAGACAAAAACACCAGACCTCTAACTTAACCGGTCTCCACAGGAAAACACAAGGAAACTAGGTCCTCTAATTTAAACGGTCCTAGCCCGAAGGATAGGTACCTACTAACAATAAACACTGAAGGGGTGGACTAGGTCCTCTAACTGAAACGGGCCTAGCCTGTAGGGGAAACAAGTTAGCGGGACACCACAAAAGACAATAATACCAAAAACAAGTTTTTTACCAAGTATACACAAACAACACACAGCTATGAAAATAGTTTTTTGTTTTTGAAGCAAAAACTGCCAATAAAGACAAAAAAGGTACTTAGCCATAGCTAAGAGCAAGACCACATCCGAGCTACACGAATGGCAAACGAGATCTGGGGAAAGGGAGCAGTGCAGCATGGGATACCTTCTTAGCCCAGCCAATTGAACGACTTTGAGCTAGAGTATGGCCGAGTTGGAGCCAAGGTTCGGCTCCGAACCCATGGGTAAGAATGTAGGTGAGACTGGACTACATAACATATACGGTTTAGCTCTATTATTCCTCAATTGTTTTACTTCCTCCAGTTCAGAAGCTACTTCATTGGCCTTATAACCTCATTGGTATAGGTTGTACTCCAACTGAATTAAGCCTTCTCTAAAAGTATGTTCTTGGTTGCTTAAATGTGAAACACACATTCCCTGTCCTTTGATTACATTTTTAAAAGTACGCTTGGGATGTTACTCAACCTATGTAGGAGAGTATTCCTATAGTATTCCTTCAGATAGACTTTAGTTTCTAAAAGGTTCTCCCCATTCTTGGGCACATAAATGTCCAGAAATGGTATCCCTTCAGATGAATAATTCAATGTAAATTTGAGAAAGTTAGTTGTTTCTCCTATCATGCGTACAAATTCTTGTAACAAAACAGGAGTGCCTACCCATATGAAGAAAATGTCATCTACAAAATGATAGAACTTAACATTATTCTTATATAAATCCATGGGAAACATACATTCAGTTTCCCATTGTGCCATACATGCACTGGCGTAGCTATTGGCACTACATGTCCCCATAGCTACACCCTCACTTTCTAGATAATAGGTGCCATCAAACACAAATGAGAACGGTTCTGTTAGCCACGCTCTGCCTGCTACTATAGGCCTAAATGGTGGCTTATACAAATTTTTGTGTATTTTAGGTTGTCCCTGATAGGAGGGAACAACTGGATCATCTACAGTAAAGAAATACATATGGTCCATAGATAAGCCATATCTAACCATATAGTCACTAATTTTAATCCTAATAGGTTTTTCCAAATCTTGTATCTCATTTACAGTAATAATTTTATAGACATTCTCATCTGATAACATTAAACACAGTGACTCAAAATAAAAGTCTCTGTCCATTACAACTGTCATACTTCCTTTGTCCGCAGGCCTTATGACTATTTGAGTGTCTTCTTTCAAGTTGGTCAAGGCCTCGTATTCACGTACCTATTGCCATGGGCTTTGCTACGCAGTGCACTATAAAGTCCATCTTCTCAGATTTTACCAAAAGCTTCTAGGATAGGATGGTTAACCGGCATAAAATTGCTTAACTTTTTAAAATTTCTTGCCTCTCTGGATGTATCTGTTGGAAATGTCATCTTCAGCATCACATTCCTTAGAAAGCGCTTTAAATCCACTATGGTATCTGGTAGAGCGGACCATCTGTGCGGTAATAAATAAAAGGCCTTTCTGTAGAACTGCTAACTCATCTTGGGTCAAGTTCCTTTGTGATATATTCCAAACGATAGATTCATTCATTGTTGATTCCATGTCTTTTTCAATGTGGGGTATTCTGTGTTGTCCAGTTGTTCCTTCCTCTTCATTCGTCCTCGACTCCTGGATCGAAACTACTCCCTTCCCTTGTCGAATGGGTAGTGGAAAAAATGGATGCATATGTCCAGCATTATTCCCAATCTCTTTCCTCCTTTTGACCTGGTGGTATCTCACTTAAAAGCAGTGAGTTAGGGCTCGTTGACTCATATTTTGTGTATCATTTTGTAGTATGTATTTCCCCTCAGTAGATGATCCAGTTGTTTCCACCTTTCAGGGACAACCTAAAATACACAAAAATCTGTATAAGCCACCATTTAGGCCTATAGTAGCAGGCTGAGGGTGGCTAACAGAACCGTTCTCAATATTTGTTGAAAGGAATGTACGCCCAGTCCTGGACAAAATAGAAGTTATATTGAAAGATTCCAAGCAGTTTTTAGAGAGTCTATTTGAGTTTAAGGAAATAATATATAATTATAATGAATATTATTTGGTAACACGAAGCTACTTCCTTATTTACTTCAATCCCAAATGTGCAAGGGATAAATCTAATGAGAAATTTTCTTAGAGAAAAAAAGTGAATATGGTGGGACCCTTATTAATGTAATATGTAAGTTTATGGAGATAGTCCTAAAACATAATGCATTTGTGTTTGATGGCACCTATTATCTACAAAACGAGGGTGTAACTATGGGGACATGTAGCTCCAATAGCTACGCCAATGCAGTTATGGCACTATGGGAAACCGAATGTATGTTTCCCATGGATTTATACACGAATAATGTTAAACTTTATCATCATTTTGTAGATGACATTTTCTTCATAGGGGTAGGCACTCCTGTTTTGTTACAAGAATTTTGTACACATGATAGGAGAAACAACTAACTTTCTCAAATTTACACTGAATTATTCATCTGAAGGGATACCATTTCTGGACATATATGTGTCCAAGAATGGGGAGAACCTTTTAGAAACTAAAGTCTGTCAGAAGGAATGCTATAGGAATACTCTCCTACACAGGTCGAGTATGCATCGTAAGCGTACCAAGAATGGGGAGAAACTTTTAGAAACTAAAGTCTATTGGAAGGAATGCTACAGGAATACTCTCCTACACAGGTCGAGTATGCATCCCAAGCGTACTTTTAAAAATGTAATCAAAGGACAGGGAATGCATGTTTCACATTTAAGCAACCAAGAACATACTTTTAGAGAAGGCTTAAATCAATTGGAGTACAACCTATACCAACAAGGTTATAAGGCCAATGAAGTAACTCCTGAACTGGAGGAAGTAAAACAATTGAGGAATAATAGAGCTAAACCGTATTTTTCCTCTAAGGTAGCCAACACAATCCAGAATGATACAATGGATACATATAAGGTAGTTAGTATACCTCTAACATACAGAAGTGATGTTAACAAAGTTAAGAGTATTTTTCATAAACATTGGCAGTTATTGATGACAGAAAAGAAAATTAAAGACATAGTAGGAGATTATCCCAGCTTCTGTTTTAAAAACAGAAAAAAACCTTAGGAGAATGTTATGCTATCCTAAAGATGAAGCGATGCACAATACAGATGTAAGTGTAGGAACTATGATCTGTGGTAACTGTACTTTGTCAATGTATTAAACAAACCAGTGAGTTTACACACCCTGGTACAGGGATGCTTTATAAGGCTCAAGGCTGATATTGACTGTAATAATAGAAATGTTACATATCGAACACAGTGCTACTGAGCAGAACACTTTTATGTTGGGAAAACTAATACAACTCTCTGTGAGCAGATTAGGGAACACATTAATAATATTAAGAAAAGAGACTCAATTAGTGCTTTGACCAAATATATTGAAAGTACTAATCAATAACATAATTTCAAGTTTACTGGATTAGAGCATATAGCTGCTGGTCCATGAATGGGTAAAGTTAAAAATATTATGGAGAACTGTGAATTATGATGGATACTAAAACTAAGAGCGGAGAAAGGATTTGGCTTGATTGGGAAATTATCTATTAACTGTGCAATGGAGTCTCTGGGACTACCTAGATAATGATTTATATATTAAGTTATTAAATGTTTTTTAGTTGACCATAGGAGCTGGTATTGCTATATAAACCAGGCTGAATGTTTGCGCTATCATTGAATTGTGTGTGCATGACTATGTATTATAGTTTATACTTGTACATATATATGTTTTAATGCTGTATATTTAGTTTTTGACATAGTATATTTTTTCATACAGAATTAAATAATTCAATTTTGCACACTGATATATATATATATGTATACATATATATATATATATATATATATATATATAGTCTTTATAACATAAAACTTACATTATTTATGTATGCACACATGTCTTGTCCTATATTGTATCTTTAGGTAAATGCTTGTGAAACTATTTTAGTTGTGCACATATATTTAGTTCTTTTAGGCCTTTCTGGTCTTAATATAATACTCTATGGCTCGTTCAAGTATTCTTGACATTCACTGCTGTCACGTTTACATTTAAATGGCAATAGGTGACATTATAATTGGTATTGTGATAACATATATATATATATATATATATATATATATATATATATATATATTTTTTTTATATACATCACTTTGCTGCTAGGTTCAGTTATGGTTTAATATTTAGTATTTATGGGTTTACTTAGAATGGATATTAATCAATTTATTATGTGCTACATTGATTAGCAATATTGATAGATATATATATAGAAATATATATATATATATATATATATATATATATATATATATATATATATATATATATATAGATAGACAGATTTTGGTTATATCTTATAGGAAGCATATACATACTTTTGGGGAAGGAAATGTTATATATATGAATAGTTGACATTGACACTGCTGTCATCTATTGAATGTGTGACCTTATGGGATAGCTTGATGTTTTATCTGTTAATCCATGCAGTATTTAGCTGTTTAGTTAATGCCGTTTCGTTAAAGATAAATGTATATGGACAAACTTGTCCGTATGTAATATGTAGTATACAACATAAATATTTGGAACTAATTTTAGTGTTGTGCTGCTTAATACTTGCGATATAAAGTTTTTCGCTGTCTCCTTTGGGGTGTCGTTACTACTTCCTGATTAGGTGACTTAATGAGACAGCTTGAAGTTGCAACCCCTGACTGTCTGGGTTATCATTTACTATGAGAATGATGTCTGCTAATTGGATATGCACAATGGAAAAGGATTATCTTTATGGAATATGTAATACGTTTTTGGTTACTAGCAATGAGTTACAATGATTTGCTAGTTTGAGTTTTATGTATGCATTTTACAATTTTGTGATGATTTTTATATTTCTAGCGACTGTACTTGCTACGTGCACTCGCTTTGAGCTCATAAGCATATAAACTTTTAACTGTTGTGTTCAACTACATTTTTATGCTAGATAATTGGCGAGTGCATATTCTGAGTGTATGATATGCTGATTTGTCACAGCCGATGTTTACAAGGCAACCGAACAGTTATATAGCTAAGCTTTGAGCTTCGTTCTAATGGAGAATTTTGATGTTTTATTTTGCATTTGTTGTCTATTTATGCTTGATAGTGGTGATACCGGAGTGCTATTATTAACAGGAGTTTTAAACATTGTTATTTAACCATGCAATAATGGAGACACAATATCTGTATGTGGTGAAACACAATGAATGTCTTCGGTTATATAAGGAGAACTTATTTATTTATTTTTTATTTTATTTATTTTACATTTGTTGACTGGGCTAGTCTAGCTAGATATATGTCCATTTTCAGTAGAGGCCCGGGGAGAAAAGCTCCACAAAGTTAAGTACAACAGAACAAGACAAAGACAAAGATAGGTACAGCATCATTAATGCTAAAAACAAGGCAATTGAATAGAGGTAGTACATGAAAATATTCAAATACATAGAAAATGCACTAATCATATAAAGTGGAAAAATACACTCTTTTTTTTGTTTGTTTTTGCAACACACAGTGAAATACATCCATGTTAAAGAGAGGCATAGATTATAGGAAGTTTGGCGGAAGAAAAAGGTAAGGGAGGTGGAAAAAGAGTTAATCAGGGTTAGTGCAAGAGCATAGCCAGTGTTTGTTGAGATAAATTTTTAGCTGTGTTTTAAAAAGCGGAAGAGAGGACAAAGAAAGGATTTCTGAGGGAAGTTTATTCCATATTTTGCCAACTGAGTTGGAAAAGAGACAGTCACCTGCAGAATTATTGGGTTTGGTTATATTTATCCATAGTTTGTTGGAAGAGCGTAAATGTTTCAGGTTATTGTATGGTGAGATGAGGCTAGAGAGTATAGGTGTTTTGGTTGGTTGGTATAGGATCTTATGATCTATTATGAGTTGTTGCAGTGTAAGTAGGTTCTGAAATTCAAGCCATCCTAGATTTCTTAGGTTCAGACAGTGGTGGGTTTTGTAAGGGGATCCTGTGGCAAATCGAGCAATATTATGGAAAGATGTTGCTAATTTATTGAGGTTGTTTTTGGAGAGATTAGTGTATACGGGGGAAGCATATAGAAGGGTAGAAATCAGGTGTGATCTGGCTAAGGTGGTCCTTGCTTCAGGTGAAAGAAAGGGTTTTATTCTATAAAGGGATCCAATTTTTTTATTAACTAATTTTATTGTGTTATTGATGTGAGTGTCAAAGGTGAGATTATTGTCAATAGTAATACCTAATAGTTTGGTTGTTGAGTCAGGAGAGATGAGAGTACTGTCCATGGCAGAAACAGTGAAGTTTAGTGGGGTAGATCTGCGGGAAGGTGAGAATAATAGTAATTTGGTTTTCCTAGGATTAAGGAGTAGGCAGCGATTAGAGAACCATTGTTCAACAGTGGTAAAAGCTTTTTGAGTGATTGACTGTAGTTCAGTTTGTGACTTAGCAGTGCAGATAATAGTAGAGTCGTCTGCATATTATATGCAGGTTGTATGTGGGATAGCTACTTGGAAGCCGTTAATAAAGATGGAAAATAGAAGAGGGCCTAAGACAGAGCCTTGACGTACTTCTAGAGAGGTAGGGAGGAGGTTGGATAGTGCATTTTTCCAAAGAACTGCTTGTTGGCGGTCTTCTAGGTAGGATGTAAACCATGTTAATGAAAGAGGATCAAGTGAGAGAGATTTTAGTATGTGCAGAAGAAGTTTGTGGTTTACCATGTCAAAAGCTTTTGATAAGTCTATGAAGATAGAGGATGAAAGGTAATTATTGTTTCGGTTGAAGTTAATGGAGTTGGTAAAGGAGAGAAGAGCAGTGGTAGTACTGTGGGAGGGTCTAAAACCATGCTGACAGTTTGCAAGTAGGTTGTTTTTCAGAAGGGATTCAGTAGTTGCTTGTGGATACATTTTTCCATGATTTTAGCTATTGGAGATAGGAGAGCTATAGGACAAAAGTTAGAGAAGTCATTAGACTTACCACCTTTGTGAAGTGGGATGATGTGAGATATTTTCCAGATAGAGGGGAAAATACCTTCGATTAAGGATCTATTTATCAGAATAGAGATGGGGTAGGCAATAGCTTTGGCAGATATTTTCAAGAATTCAGCAGGAAGCTTGTCTGCAGAAGGAGTAGATGGTTCTAGTTTTTGGAGCAATGATAATATATAGGAGGTAGGTATGGGTTGAAGGTGGAAGGAAGGAGGGTGATTTAGGGAAGGTGAGAGTAGCTTAGAGGTGTCAGGAGAGAGATGACTGGCTAGAGTTTAAATAGTATTAGTAAAGAATAAGTTAAAGTTGTTAGCTGTTTGTATGAGATTCTCTGGGTTGCAGTCCTGTGGGTTAGGTGTGATAGACTGGCCAGGGGATAAGAGATTATTGATGCTGGTCCAGATTTTTTTTTGGGTCCTTTTTGGTGGTTTGTTGTAATTGAAGGTAATAGTTCCTTTTGTCTAGAATGATAGCTTTTTTAGTACTGTTTCTAAGTTCTTTGAAGTTTTGGTGGTCAGTTACCTTTTTAGTGGTACGCCTTTTAGATCACAATTTATCTCCGAGGATAATTATTTGCTTGGTGTTATTGGTTAGCCAGGGTGCTGCTTTAGCTTTGGTTCTGATGGTGTGACTTGGGGCATAATGATCCAGGATAGATAAGAATGTGGAATTAAAATATTCTACAGCTTCATTAAGAGGGAGGTTTTTTAGAGGGGACCAGTTACATTGTGATAATACAGCTATAAATTTGTCAGGGTTAAAATGTTTTTTTGAACGTAGTGTTCTATATGTGGTAGGTAGTCTTAGGTTGGCTCTATGCCTAGTAACATAAATAAGTGAGTGGTCACTTAGGGCATCAGGGAGAGTACTTGATTGATAGGTTTGTTGAGGAGTATTTGTAAGGATCCAGTCTAAGATGGATTCTTTATTGCTGGTTTTATTAGTTCTCGTAGGACTATTTATTAGTTGTGTAAAGCCATGAAGGTTAATATGGGAGGTAGGGTTTGTAGTATTGCAGGAAAGCCAGTCAATGTTGAAATCACCTAGGACTAGTGTTTCTTGAGGGAGGGAGTTGGCAAGTGAGGTGAGGATACATTCCAGTGTATTGATGTTGTTACCTGGGGGAAGGTATATACATGTAATGTATAAGGCTTTTATACTGTTGATTTGAACTAAGAATTTCAGCATGATTATCAGGGATAAGAGTATGATCTAAAATACTAATTTGCAAATATGCTTTATAGAGAATTGCAACACCTCCACCCTTTTTTGAAGTACGATCTAGTCTAATAATATTACACCCAGGTGGGGTGATTTCATTGTCTTTGATGGTTGGCTTTAGCCATGTTTCGGTTAGACATATAATATCGAATTGTTGGGTTTCTAGAAGGGCATGAACTTGAGTGGTTTTATTACAAATACTCTGTATATTCAGATGAGCAATATAGAGAGAGTTTGTAGATTTGATGGGTGAAGTGGAAGTAGAATTGTCTTGTTTATTGTGGTGCTTAGAATTGGTATGAGTGGAGAAGTTTTTGAAAGGAGTCTAGGAGTTTCCGAGATTTTGGTTTGCTTAACTTTAAATGTTCTAGTCTGTGGTATTTAGCTAGAAGGTATTTGGGTTGAGTAGTTTGGTTAGAGAAGGTAGGAGACAAAGATGATATAGGTGAAGAGGTATGTTTGGGTGAATAAGGAAGAGTGGAGTAGAGTGAGTAAAAGGTTAAAAGGTAGGTAGTGATGAGGCAGTGATGAGGCAGGAGGTAAATAAAATGCAGATAAGTGGTTTTAGTTGTGAGGGGATAGATGTTCCCATTTTTGAGGAGTGGAGGTTTGTTGGAGGTAAAAGGGTAGGTTATAGCTGTGGTAAAGGAGGAGTCTCTTTGTTGAAGTGAGGAGGTAGGATGAAGGTAGAGTTAATTAGTGGGTGTGTTAAGAATGATAACTATTTAGGTGATTGGATGATAGGTATGGATGTGATTGGGTGGTTAAGATAAGGGTGTGGTCATGAGTGCTATTCAAGTAGGAGCACTGGGGGTGGGTGAGATTTGGGGGTAGGGTAGGGGAGCGGAGTGAGCCCTAAGGGCGAACGGAGCAGGTAGAGACAAAAGAGTGCAGAAGCAAGGAAGACAATCAGAAAAATGAGAGTGAACAGCAGGTCAGTGAGGAGTTAGAGAATGTAGAAGTAATTTACCAGGGGAATGTAGGGTGCTTCTGTTTAAGCTAAATTAAAGAATGAGGTTTCACTTTTTATTTTTAAAAATGTGTATTTCGATTAGGAAGTTAGGATGCGTTATGCATTATTACTTTAATAGGTCAAGATCTTGAGTTTGTATTACAAACTGTTTTTTAGATCTGTAACTTTAAAAGGCTTTGAATACAATGATAACGTCAGCTTAGAATGCTGACACAGACGTTAGCCAATGTTAACTGAACATTTGAAGGAATTGAATGTTAAACTTGAGTATTTAATGACATGGTTTTGCTTTTGTTTGTATTAATGGTCTGAAGAAGTCACTTTATATGGTGAAAGCACTCACCTATTCAAATAAACGTTTTGAATTTGACAGTTTAATGTTCCGGATGGTATTTTAAGCTGTGCTTCACTTCACCGTTGCTGTTATTTGTATAGCTGATTTGCTTTTTACAACGGGGCTGGTTTGCCTACTGGTTATTATTCTATTGATAAAATTGTAAATAGTAAGGTATTACAGGTATCAGTGATGGACCTTCAGTTTGTAATTTCATTTTGCAGACTTCCAGTCTAGGATATTATTTATTTATTTCATCTTTTTAACTGAATAAGTGGACTTGGTTGACAGACCCTTTTCAGCCAAGACCTAGGCACCATGGTGCAAGACACAAACAGAAACTTACACACAGACTAAAGAATACGCAGATGCACATACTACAATAGCATTGTGGTTGTATGTCATCCACAATTATAAATGCTAGTGATAGTTACAACATGTTCAGTAAGCATTCAGCCAGTGGTTATTTGTTAAAAACACATCTTTACAAGAAAGATGAGACTGCAGTGTGACCAGCAAGAACTAAATATTTGTCATGGAAGCAAGAGCTTTTGGTGTCCTTAAACAACTCCTCTTTTAGTTTGTTTTTAAATAACTAAAATGTTTCTTGCTGCTTTGCTTCTGCAGTGAGCCCATTCCAAACAGCTTGACCTAGCCAAGAGACAGCCATTATTCCTGTGGAGGTTTTTAAAACAAGGTCTGATGTGTGGCATGATTGCAAGCTGGGTACTGTTACCTGCTCATCCACTGGCATTAAATAGCTTCAGCAATGGCTGACATATGTACATACCTGGTGAACTGAAAACATTCTCAAGTTTAATGCAGAAAAAAAAAAGCTAAATGGTACTCCTCTTTAGATAACCATGGTCATAAAAGACCTGGATACTTACTTGGAGAACTGTCTCACTTGGTGATCATATTTCAGACACAGTCAGGAAATACTTGCATCTGTCCCAGTTAATTTCCAATGGAATGTTCTTCAAAATCAAAATAACTCATCCTGCTACTGTATTCTTTCCTTTGCCAGACCCATCACTGAATACAATGAACTCTTTTGTCCACATATCTAAGCATATTGCTCAACTATAAAGTTCTCAAAGACCAATTACTAAGAATATTAGTACTTAAACTGTTTAGTTGTATAGATTAGCACATTTCTCCTTATACTCAAAGCCTACGGGCTACTGTGATGTGACTCATGCCTCAGTTTTTGAGCCATGAAAGACTCGTTCCTATTTTACCCACAGTTTCTTTGACAAACCAGCGGCTATAAAAACACCTACTTTAGGGACCTAGATCTATGCCAACAGATAAACAAAACTTGCTGGAGAGAGGTTCTTAACTGAACAAATTTCCAAACTATGGAATAAGTTACCACTAAAGGTCAGTTTTGCTGCAGTTAAGGCTAATCTTGATGATTGGATAGGTGGACAAGAGGATGAGCTACCAAAAAGTATGACAACTATTCATATTGGGCAAAACAATGGAGACTGAAAACTGTGAGAGTAAAGAAGTAGAGAGAGAGACTGTTGAAGTTGGGCCCAGTATAAATTGTCCTGTTAAATTTTCTAGCTATGGAGAACTATCAGAACAATACTCGTATGTGGATTGTTAGAGTTGAGCATGATTTTATGGACTGATAAATGTCCTTATTAAAAATGTCTTCGAGTATGCCCAAAGTATAATGTAATGCATAGATAACATAACGATAAGGTTAACTTGCAGTGACCAGTCTAATGTAATACATGCTCCTCAAAGATACATTTATATACTTTGTTGTTTTTTTAAGGGTGGTACATCTGGGATCTATAACTATACAGTTAAATAACAATGAAATACTTTCGGTGATTAACATGCTATGTAGTACACAAATGTTCAAGAGAGTTTAGCCTGCAACTTTTATCTCTTGGAGCAGAGTCTGCATATGTGTGTGCATTAAAGTTTCCTGATGTGGTAGGGAATTCAGCAAGCATGGATTATGTAGGGCTGCTATGATTAGGGAAACAGCACTTTGCACTTTGTATCAGTTGAGGTCAGAGTAGCTTAACTAGCTAAGGACATTTTCAGGGTGTCAGTGTAGGTTATATTAATCTTTTCTGTAATACTAATGGATATACATTATACTGATTTTTTTAAATTTTTATACCCCAAAATGTCCTGATGGAGGTCTACCATATGGATGAATTTAATTTCATATTCAAGGCTTTTGCCTGCCTGGCATAATTTTTTGATGGCACATTGTACAATTTGGTGAGAATAACAACATCTGAGGACACAGATTCACAGTTCTTAAAAAAAAAAATGACACTCCATTTCAATGAGAAGTGAAGGAATTATGGTATTAAGTGTATATTCCAGTTATTACCATAAATATGTACTCAAAATAGATTCTAAGCATAAAATACTCAATAAAACAAAATTACCAGTATCATAAACAGTAAAGATAAAAAGAAATTCAGGTTGCGCTGAATGAATGATGTGGCGCAAAATCCCAAATTCACAAAACTCCTGTGTCTTTCCAATACTCAGACAAGTCATATTATTGATGTTCTGGTATTCTTAGAAAAAAGAAAGCGAGTTTTTTTTTACGGTGCTTGATATTTGCTCTGACTTGCTTTGAGAGTAATTTGATTTCATATTGTTTGGCCACCTGTGACAAGATTGTCAGTTTTTCTTTTCTTTTACTCTCTTTTTGAATCCTTGTAGCTGTCCATTGGCTACCTCCAAGGCTTCTGCTCATCATCCAGGTTTACTGGGCTCCCCTTCCTCCCTCAGACTAACTCTCAACACAAGGCCAAGGCTGGTGAGGAAATTGAGGCACCTGGGGCAGCACAAAGTTGCTGCCAAGGAGGATTTTTCAGTGCTGTAGCTTCAGATCTCATGCATGCACTGAACAGCATCCAGGGCTGGACATGCAGTGGGATGTGCTCATGTATTGTCCCACCTCTTTAGCAGTTCAGCCAGTTCTCTCTGCCACTGTAAGGACAGTGCTCCCCTGCGTGTCCCCAGACCCTGCTAAGAATCAACTCGAAGCACATTTGAGCACACTCCATCCTCCCCAGAATGCAGATGCCTGTTTTCTACTTGCTAGAACCTCAGATGCCCAAACTGTTAGTGAAAGCCAGGTTGCCTGGGTTATAGTTGGGACTTTATTCCTCCACCCAATGACACTGGATATTTTGTCTTTTTTTTATTTGAGATTGGAAGTTATAGTTTAGTTTGAGCCTAATCATATAAGACTGTCTTGACTAGCCACTGTAAATAAAGTTAGAAAAAATGTCTTATAAATTTGCAAAGTATTACGACCAAAAACTAACTTACAGAGCATTGCACAATACATAAATACAGAGTCATTGGTTGGTTTCAAACCTATCATGCCTGAGTAATATTTAGCATTTTTAAGGTGTACATTTACATTTGTAAGCACACAGTCCATCATGGTGCATATAATTTTTTTTCTGTTTCAGTCAGTTAGTAACTTCTCTAGTCAAGAAAGAGTCTCAAAAGTTAGTTCTCAAAATGAATGTACCCAATTATTAAAGCTGGACCATCCCCCATAGTGTAACACAAAGGAGATAGAACTGAGCCCCAAATCATATATGCGTTTCCTATTTTTAGTTTTTACCTGGATAACAGATCTCTTTCTTTCTCTGATGTTAAGCTCAGGTCCTACCACTAACTCTTCCTATCTAAATACGGCTACAGCTGTACATGAGCTGGATATATTCTCAGCCCTCACTTCACAGCCTTCATGTCCTTCACTACTGCAGTGATTGTTATCACCGTCATTTGTTCTGTGCCGCTGTATTCCTTTTCACCTACTCATTTGGGAAATGGTCTGTACGGCCTATGTAGAGAGTTGACAATCCACATTACCAGCATCTCTTTTGGAAACGTCTGTACACAGCACCACAACTTCTCTGTAGGTAATTGTAAAAGTGTTATCTGACTGTGTCTCATCCTTTATCTGCACCAGTGTGGCAGTGTCTTCATTCAGTAGGTGCTGAAAGTACTCATTCTCTTTCTTTGATGACCTGTGAACTGGAGAGCATGTTTTTGCTGGGATCCCTTATGAAGGGTGTCTGAAAGTTTTCTTTATCTTTCTGTCTTTGTCTTGCAACCTGACATAGTGTCTTTGTGCCACCTACTGAGTCACTTTCCAGAAGCTGGTGGAGTGCCTTCAATGCCCTGGTGTTTGCTATTGCAACTCCTTTCTTAGCTTCTTTGCCAGTCATCCAGTATCCCTTCCTAGCCTGGTCCATCTTTTCTATATTCCACTTTTTTCCTGAACTGCTTCTCTTTCTTTCTTTTGATGACTTCCTGGACTTCTGCATTCCACCACCAGCTTTCCTCATGGAAAAAACAAAGGCCTCTACCTTGGAATTACTATGCTTATAGGACTCATTTTTGATGCCTTTCTCCACCTTGTTTCTGATGGTCATAGTGAAGTAGGAGTTATGATAAGTATACAAATTTAGCTGTCCATATTTTTGGGTGGATGTATCTGCTTTCCAAGAGCCTTTGTCTGTAATTTTGATGTTTGCAGGTTGAGGGGTATGGTGACCTCAGTTTGTTTAGGTATGTTTCCTAAGTTGCTGGTGACATGAACGGAGGTTGGTAATGGGCTAGTGTGTAGCAGATTACCTTATTTACATTAACAATACATGGAGCATTTCTGGGTCATTATTTCACTGTATAACTCCAGTCATGATGGAGTTCTGGAGGTATGTAGATAACCCTCCACTAGCCTTGGGGACATTCAAAGTAGAGGATCTGAATGAGGTGTAGGCATTGAAGTTAGGGAGGAAGAGTCTGTTCTCAGCACACAGAATAACACCATATGACTCCTAGCTATTCTGCAAATGTGACAGTCACTTTAAATCACTTTTATCCTCTGTCAAAATGAGCTGAAAAGTTTGCATGTAAAGAAAGTGATATTGAGACTGGGGCACACTGTTTTAATAGCCACTAAGCAAGCAAAAACAACCAACATGCACACATCCCAGCTACAGAGTGGCACCACCTAATCTGCAGTAAGGATCCTGTCTATAGTGGCCTACTTATGAGTAAACACCTCGGCTCTGAACACCTGAAGTTACTTAAGATTGTATGACTGCCTCTGACTGAGTACAGAAGGAGATAAACAAAACAGGCTATCTACAAGTACACCACCGGTCTACTACACTTGGTTACTGTACTACAATTGTATTAGCTACTAGAAGATGCCTTTTAATGTGTTAACTATCAGCATGAACATTGTATTAGAGGTCATTTGTTTATTTATCAACTGACTGTATCTTGCTGTCTTTTCAAACATGATGTCAGAGCATCCTCATGTGATCTTTACACCCCTCCAACACCAATGCCACTCCAACCCTGATAGCTGACTAACCAGACTGCCCCCCCCCTTTTCCGATTCCTGTATCCGCCACTGTAGCTAGCCATTTTGTTTTACACATGCTAAGCTGTTAACTTTAGCCTTAATTTACACTCACTAAACAGCTAAGCGAGTGTAAAATATAGGCTTGCGGGATCATAATCACACGCTCACACATATACACACATACCCGTGTTTCTATCACCATTTTTGCTGATGCCGATCTACCATACACTACATAATAGCTGTACAAAAGTGGAACAAAGTTGTGTGTGTAACCAGTTTTAGTATTACCCCGGAGTATGTCTGTAACCATGATTTCAATTGTCTTGTGAGGGTTTGGTTTTAATATGGTTAGCATGATTTTTTAGGTATTGAAAGGTCATGGGGGGGGGCATGTAGATACCTAGTGTATGCTTTATAGAAAACAGCTACACCCTGTTTTTTTTTTTCTTTTTTTTTTTTTGTCATTTTCTAATCTGGAAATATGGCCTGCTGGGGAAATGTCTTAATCTTCGTTGGTATTTCTGTGGTAACTCTGATGTCCAGAGTGTGTACTGCTATCCAACTGGATCCTTACCAATTCCTCCCATCAATACCACAATCCCACCACCTTACCTGACTCCCTCAGTGATCATCTCCCTACCACCATCTTAAGACACTACTCCCATATTCCTAAACCTCACCTTATCAAAGACTGTCGAAAACTATTGACTTTCAATTCATCCCAATTTAATTCCATTCTCCACAAAGTACAGTTTTGTACCTACCATAAATGTAGATGTCCGATAGGTATGCATCTGCAGTCCTAACATATGGGTTGTCCTGCCTCAGGCAGCCCTTCGGTCAGCCGGATTCCAAAGTCTGGGTCTGGCCTCGGCTGATGTCGCACTTCACCCGACGTCACAGCTGCTGGGGTATAAAGGCATCAGCAGACGCCATTTTCCTCAGTGTTTCTTGCCCCAGATGCCAGGTGCCCTCTAAGAAGGCTAAATTTGGATAAATGCAGATAATTCCAAACAGTAGAGTGCAAAATATATATACATACAAACAAATACACCATAATAGATTCCCCCAGCTAGCTAAAAGAGGGGTAAGTACCCTAGGAATACCACAGAGGGGAAGGAGGGTGGGTAATCCTGACTGCAGATGCATACCTATCGGACATCTACATTTATGGTAGGTACAAAACTGTACTATGTCCTTCAAGGATGCATCTGCAGTCCTAACATATGGGTAGAATACCATAGCCAAACTGGGGGAGGAGGCACTAAGATAATGATGGTGTAGTTAAGATCCCTTGCAAAACAGCAGTTGCAAAAAGTACAGTTTTGTACCTACCATAAATGTAGATGTTCGAGGATCCACATTGCTGCAGTCCTAACTATTGGGTAGTCCGCTGTCCAGTCGGCCCGAATACCAAAGTATATGGCTGACGTCGGTCAGGGCGCATTAGACTGACGTCAGTACGTCAGGGTACTAATGCGCATGACCGACGCCATATCCTCAGTCTTTTCTTGCCCCAGATGTCAGAAGACCCTGAAAAGAGAAGGCCAAAACCCAAAAACTCCAAACATACCTGCACCAAAAATATGTACAATATATACAAAATTAGCAGAAGACAACCTCACCTACACAACCACCCCTAAACACAGAGGGGAAGGAGGGAGGGTAAATTGGACTGCAGCAATGTGGATCCTCGAACATCTACATTTATGGTAGGTACAAAACTGTACTATGTTCTTCATTCCACATTGCTGCAGTCCTAACTATTGGGTAGAATCCCAAAGCAGAGGTAAGGGAGGCTGGCAAATCATAAGGAAGCAGGAACTGACAACATGCCTTGCAAAATAGCTGTGGCAAAACCAGCCCTAGACTTAGAGTAGAGAGGAAGGTGATAATGCTTAGAGAAAGTATGCACTGAACTCCAAGTAGCTGCCTCCAAAATATCCTTAGTTGCCACCCCTTAGAAATGCTGTTGAAGTGGCAGTAGCCCTAGTGGAATGAGGCCTAATCCCAGCTGGAATCTCCTTGCCATGATGGGAATAACAAAATGCAATGCAACACCCAATCCACCTAGAAATAGTTTGTTTTGACACAGGCTTGCCCTGTGAACTCAAAGCAAAGGAAACCAACAACTGCTGAGACTGCCTAAAATCCTTAGTCCTGCTCAAATAATAACGCAATTGCCTGTGTACATCTAAAGTGTGCAAAATCTTTTCCCCTTTATTTTGGGGTTCTGCATAAAAAGTAGGCAAATGAATAGTTTGGTTTAAAGCCACACTAGAAACCACCTTAGGCATAAAGGAAGGATTAGTACGTAAAGATACCCTATCCTTATGAAAAATCAAAAAAGGCTCCACTGCCATAAGGGCCTGCAACTCAGAAACCCTTCTTGCAGAAGTAATGGCCAACAAAAAAGCAGTCTTCCATGACAAGTATTTCAATTCAGCAGTAGCTGCAGGCTCAAAAGGTTGTAGAGTAAGTTTCTCCAACACAAAATTGAGATCCCAAGCAGGAGTAGGAGCTCTACGTGGGGGTCTTATATTCTTTGCCCCTCTAAGAAATTGCTTGAACAAAGGATGCGAAAACAATGGTGGGTCACAATCATAGTGAGCTGAAATTGCTGCAGCATGAATCTTAATGGAAGAGAAAGACAAACCTTTGTCCAATAACTCAGTAAGATATTGAAGAGCCACACTCAAATTAGGCTCAGAAATCTCCAAATTGTTTGCTGCACTCCAAAATAAAAATCTCTTCCATTTTTCTGCGTACACTTTCCTTGTACTAGGTCTTCTGGCTTCCATAATCACATTTAAAACTTGTTGAGGAAATTGAGACCTGCTGTCTTTCAAAACAGAATATGCCAGGCTGTCAGATGAAGAGAGTGAAGTTTGACATTGAGCAGATGACCATCCCTCTGAGACAACAGGTGTGGAATCAAAGGTAAAGGCCATGGAGGCTTCCTTACCAGACTCCTCAGTAATGGATACCAGTGCTGCTGAGGCCAATCTGGAGCTATTAAAATCATCCTTGGCTTGTCTTGTCTGACCTTTAGAAGCACCTTTGGAAGAAGAGGCAGAGGTGGAAACGCATACACATGAAGATTTTTCCAACTGAAAGAAAGAGCATCCACTTTCCAAGCTGTGTGATGAAACCTCTTTGTGCAAAACTTTGGCAGCTGGTGGTTTATTGGAGAAGCGAACAGATCTATGTCTGGAGTTCCCCATGACACTGTCAATTTTTGAAATACATGAAGATCCAGTTTCCACTCGTGGGGATCCATGATTTGTCTGCTTAACACATCTGCTAAGGAGTTCTGTGCTCCCGGCAGAAACCTTGCCTGAAGAGTTAGTTGCAAGCTGAGCGCAGTCTCCCATAAAATCATTGCTTGCCTGCACAATGGGTAAGAATGTGTTCCCCTTGTTTGTTGATGTACCACATGACAGTTGTGTTGTCTGTTAGAATCAACACCTGCCCTGGAAGAAGTAATTCCTTGAAAGCCATTAATGCAAACTGGACTGCTAACATCTCTTTCATGTTGATATGTAGATGCTGTAGTCTGGCAGGCCACTTGTCTTGTATCCACTTTCCATTTAGATGAGCTCCCCAAGCAATGTCTGAGGCATCTGTCGTTAGAATCTGACTCGCCTCTGGCCGGGTCACAGAGAGTCCCTTGTTTAGGTGACATTCCTGAGCCCACCACAAAAATTCCTTTTGAATGCAAGGTATTATTTGAATGACAGTGTCCAAATCCTGGCAGTGCTGTGTCCATACATTTTGAGATACCATTGCAGCTTCCTCATATGCAGTTTGGCATTGGGAAGCACCAGAATACAAGATGCCATGAACCCTAAGGCTTGAAGGACTGTCCTTGCAGTCAGCCCGGACTGAAGAGATAGGTGATGGAAGTAATTGGAAAGATTCTTTTGTTTGTCCGGGGTTAAAAGGCCATCTGGGCTGCTGTATTCAGTCTCACACCCAGAAAGCACATGTCTTGAGAGGGTACTAGACTGGACTTTATTTCGCTCACAGAATACCCTAGGCATCTTAGCACTGCTATGACATATTCCAAATGCTGTAGAAGATCTTCCTTTTCTTGAGCCAGAATCAGGCAATCGTCCAAGTAAGGATAGATTTGGATTCCTTTTAGCCTGAAGTAAGCTATCACTGGAGCCAGAACCTTTGTGAATACTCTGGGCAGTAGATAAGCCAAAGGGCAATGCAGAGAACTGATAATGAGAATTTCCAGCTCGAAAACGCAGATACTTCCTGCAAGTTAGTCTTATAGGCACATGAAGGTAAGCTTCCTTGAGATCTAAAGTTACCATCCAGTGATCTTTGCCCAGCAGAGGTAAAAGCTGTTGTAACGTCAACATTTTGAACTTGGGAATGTCCAGATAAGTGTTGAGGATAGATAAATCCAAAATTGGTCTCCACGTGTTCCCCTTCTTCGGTACTAGGAACAGGCGAGAATAAAATCCTAGGCCTCTTTCTGGTACAGGAACTGGCTGAATGGCCCCTATTTGGAGCAACAGAGAAATTTGCTTGTGAGCCTCTGTTCTTTGTAGAGGAGGAATGTCTGGCATGCCTTTGAAAGGAGGCAAGGTATGGAAATAAAACCTGTAACCGTGGTGAATGATATCCAGAACCCATCTGTCTTGGGTAATTAAATCCCAATTTTCTTTGAAAAGAGACAGCCTTCCTCCCAAAGGTGCTGCCAGGCGAGAATGAACTGGCAGCTGGAAAGGCAGGTCATTGGGTCTGCTTACGAAAGGACTGACCCCTGCCCTCACTAGAAGTCTGAGCAGGGGAACTCCCTGTCCTAGGCCTAAAGGAACCCTGAGCTCTGCCCCTACCACGTCTAGACCTACCCCTAGACTGGGAATCATAAGCAGGATAAGTCCATTCCTTAGAAGGCCAATTTCTACTAAACTTCGGAGGCTGCACCTGCAAAAAATCCTTAACAGTTTGCATAGATTTAGCTTTGTCCTCCATTTTCTTTAAGACTGCTTCCACTGGTGAACCAAACAACACATCAGACTGTAAAGGAGCATCCAAAATCCTCGTTTTAACATGCTCAGCTAAATTCTGATCTCTCAACCAGGCGTGCCTACGAAGAACAGAACCAGTGGCAGCCACCCTCGAGGAGGCCTGCACAGCATCAAAACCACACTGCAAGGAATGTTTGCCCACCTGTTCAGACACATGAACTAAATCCTGCAACTCTTTACACTCAATACCTTCTGCCAGAGCATCCACCTTAGATTTCAGTTGTGAAAGGATTCTGATATTTTAACATGTGAAACTGACAATTCAACGCCCTCATGGCTAAAGTGGAAGAAGTATACACTTTCTTTCCCCATCTATCCAAAGCCCTTGCCTCTTTATCAGGAGGGACAGGATTTTTAACAACTGAGGCCTTCACACCTTTAGGCCCCTGAGAGACAGTTTCCGGGTCTGCCCTAGGACTCTTAAAAAGATACTTATGAGCTTCAGGCACCCTATAATACCTATCCGGTTTAACTGGGGCAGGAGGCAAAGAATCAGGATTCAGGAAGCCTCTGCAAAAACATCTTCCACCACATTCAGAACAGGAGGTATAGCTAAAGGCCTATGCTGGGGTAAAACAAGAATTCCCTAAGCCTTTTCCTGGAATCAGAGAAATCTTGACCTTCCCATTTAAAATGCTCCCTCATGGAATGTAGAGTCTCTGAAAATGAAAAATCCTCAGGAGGGGAAGCCGAAGGAGTAGAATCATCCACATCAGAATCAGAATAAGGAGGATACTCCTGCAAGTCTTCAGCCGAAGACTCAGAAGCCTCCGAACATTGCTCAAAACTCTCAAACTCAGGTTCCACCCTAGGCCTCTTATCAGGAGGGGGCATAGAACCTCTTATCACAGAAATCAAATCCTCTGCCATTTTAAGCATATGTTTCTTAGGCAAAGACCCTGAAGCACTAGGAGAAACCCCCACTGAAGCTACACTTGGCCTGCCTCTCAAAGAAGTCTTGGAAACAGAAGGGGAGGCTCTAACCACCTTAGGAAGAGAGGGAAGAACAGCCACCTGAGAAGCCCCCTCAGCCTGGCCTACTTCCTGAGAGGATACATCCTGTAACAGTAAAGTCTCTCCCTGAGACTCCAAAGAAACACCTGGCAGAACCTCCGGCTCCACTGAGCCTTCCAAAGAACCGACGTCTGGGACTGTCGGTTCTTCCCCTCTAGGCTTTGCTGCTTTGTCCTTGCGCTTTTTGGCCGAAGCCGGCGTCGGAGCATCCGACGGCATTTTATAATTACAACGCTTCCCAAACACTAACCTGGCACAGTCTAACCTTCTCTTAATAGTGCGTTTGTTAAATTTAGCACAAGAGCGGCATCCAACAACGCCCTGCTCAGGCCCTAAACAAGGTATACACAAAGTATGATAATCCCTATGAGGTATCTGTTTCCCACAAGAAATACAGTTATTCACTTTTTCTGACATCCGGTTAAATACTGAGGCAAGAAAAAACAAAATAATCCCAACGGGTACTTAGCCAACTTTGATTCGGTCTGAAACTCTGACTTCAGAAACTTTCAGAACGCCAACCTGCACTCGCAAAATTGCTTCTGCATCGGACCATGCGGCAAAAAAGACTGAGGATATGGCGTCGGTCCTGCGCATTAGTACCCTGACGTACTGACGTCAGTCTAATGCGCCCTGACCGACGTCAGCCATATACTTTGGTATTCGGGCCGACTGGACAGCGGACTACCCAATAGTTAGGACTGCAGCAATGTGGAATGAAGAACATCCTGCTCTGGATCTGGAGTATAAAGGAAGATTATAATGCTTGGCAAATGTATGCACAGAGCTCCAAGTAGCAGCTTCTAAAATGTCTTTGGTAGCCACTCCTCATAGGAAAGCTGTAGTGGTGGCTGTAGCTCTTGTGGAGTGAGGCCTGATATTTTCAGGAGTTGTCTTTCCATGAAAAGAGTAGCAGAATCTAATGCAATTTCCTATCCATTTTGAGATTGTCTGTTTTGAAATTGCTTTTCCTTGCACTCCTGTTGCATATGCTACCAGAAGCTGGTCTGTTTTTCTGCTGACCTTAGTTCTGTCCAGATAGTAGCGCAATTGTCTGTGCACATCCAAGGTGTGTAGTAGTCTTTCTCCCCTGTTCTGTGGGTTGGGGAAGAATGTAGGTAAATGAATAGCTTGGTTCAATGATACCCTGGAGACTACCTTTGGCATAAAAGTAGGATTAGTTCTCAGAGACACTCTGTCCTGATGGAAGATAAGGAAAGGCTGGACTGCCATTAATGCCTGTAACTCAGATACCCTTCTTGCTGAAGTGATTGCTAGCAGGAATGCAGTTTTCCAAGATAAGTACTGTAAGTCTGCTGTTGCTGCTGGTTCAAAAGGGGGAAGTGTTAATTTTTCCAGCACAAAGTTGAGATCCCATGCAGGTAGAGGTGGTTTCCTTGGAGGCTTTACGTTTTTGATTCCTCTCAAGAACTGCCTGAGTAGAGGATGAGAGAAGACAGGCGGATCCATGTTGTACTCTGCTGAAATTGCTGATGCATGAATCTTAATGGAGGAGTAGGATAGGCCATTGTGGAACAGTTCTGCTAAGTATTCCAGGATGTGTGCTATGTTTGCCAATGAGACATTTTCTCCCTTTGCTGCACTCCAAATGAGGAATCTTTTCCATTTGACTGAATATGTTTTCCTTGTGGAGGGTCTTCGAGCCTCCAGGATAATGTCCTTAACCCTCTGAGACAAATCTGGTTGATTTTGTTTTATGCAATATTCCAAGCAGTTAGCTGCAGTGTTTTCAAGTTTGGATACAGGGTCTTGTAGTTGTTCTGAGTTAGAATTAATGGACATAGAGGTAGAGGCCATCAGTGTGCCCGAGACATGCTTTTCAGTAGCGGGTACCAATGTTGTCTTGGCCAGTCTGGAGCTATCAGGATTACCTTTGGCTGTTCCTCTCTGATCTTCAGTAGGACTTTGTACATCAAAGGAAGAGGTGGAAATGCATATGCTGTCAGGTTTTTCCAGCTGAAGGAAAAGGAGTCCACCCTCCAGGCAAGTTGGTGGTATACTCTTGAGCAGAATTTCTTCAATTGGTGGTTGTGTGGGGAGGCGAACAGGTCTATCTCTGGCATTCCCCATTTCTTTGTTATGGTTTTGAAGATATCTGGATGCAGCATCCATTCGTGAGCATCCGTGGTAGTTCTGCTTAAGGTGTCTGCTAGTGAATTTTCTTTTCCTGGTACAAATCTGGCCTGCAGTTGAATGTTGAGATCCAGGGCCAAATTCCACAGGTCCATTGCCATCCGGCATAGAGGGTATGAGTGTGTACCTCCCTGTTTGTTGATGTACCACATCACTGTGGTATTGTCCGTCCTTATCAGCAGGTGACCTTGTTGGAGGAATGGTCTGAATGCCTGGATTGCATGTTTCACTGCCAGCATCTCCTTTAGATTTATGTGTAGATTCAGCTGGTTTTGGGACCATAGGCCTTGTATGCACTTGTCTTCCATGTGCGCCCCCCAGCCTAGGTCTGAGGCGTCCGTGGTGATGGTCTGGCTTGGATGTGGTTTGTGGAAAGGCAATCCTCTGTTTATCTGACAGGCCTGAGCCCACCACAGGAATTCTTTTTTCAGGCATGGGATAATTGGAATCTGGGCTTCTAGACTGTGCTTGTGTTGAGACCATACATTCCTTAGGTACCATTGCAACTTCCACATATGCAACCTGGCATGTGGGATCAATATTATGCAGGATGCCATGTAACCCAGGGCTTGCAGGACTTTCTTGCAGTAAGCTGAGTTTGTGTTGTTAATGTCATGAAATAGACTGGTAGTTGCTTTTGTTTTTCCTCTGTGAGAAAAGCCATCTGAGTTGTTGTATCTAGTTCTGCACCCAAAAATGTTATCCTTTGGGATGGTACTAGCCTTGACTTTTGAATGTTGACTGTGTATCCCAAGGCTTGCAACAGTTGTATGACATTGGCCAAATCTTTTGTTAATTTTGTCTTGTTGTCCGCTTGTATTAGGCAGTCGTCCAGGTACGGGTAAATTTGAATTCCCTGAAGCCTGCAATGAGCAATTACTGATGCCAGGCATTTCATGAATACTCTGGGCACAGTAGATAAGCCAAAGGGCAATGCTGAGAATTGATAATGCTCTGATCCTGCAAGAAATCTGAGGTGTCTTCTGCAATCTGGTCGTATAGGGAAGTGCAGGTATGCCTCCTTGAGATCTAGAGTCACCAGCCAAGACTCCTTGCCCAACATGGGAAGAAGTTGCTGGAGGGTCAGCATTTTGAATTTTGGAACAATGAGGTATGTGTTCAGTGCGGACAAGTCGAGAATAGGTCTCCATTGATTTTCTTTTCTTGGTACAAGGAATAGTCTGGAGTAAAATCCTTGGCCTTGTTCCATAGATGGTACCTTTTCTATTGCTCTCATCCTTAGTAAGTTGATGATTTGTTTTGGAGCCTCTGTTTTTTGGCTTGGTGGAAGGTTTGGCATTCCTCTCTTTTTTGGTAGAGTGTGGAAGTGAAACCTGTAGCCCTTGACTATTGTTTGTAAAGTCCATTTGTCTCCTGTAATGCAATGCCAGTTGTCTGAAAATAAGGCTAGCTTTCCGCCCAAGGGTGCTTCCAGTTGTTCCCTGGTAGGCGGAATCAGAGCCAAGTCATTGTGTCTGTCCTGTGGAAGTGATTGTAGTCGTAGCTGTGGCAACACTTCTCTGGTTGGCAGGTTGCCACTGACGACCCCTGTAGGCACCCCTAGATTGACCTCTGCCTCTTGGGTGTCTATTTCTGCCTCTCTGTGCTCTGGAGGTGTCTGGAAAGGACCAATTTTTCGAAGGCCAATTTCTGCTAAACCTCGGTGGTTGGACCTGCAAAAAATCCTTGACTGTTTGGACAGATTTTGCTTTTTCTTCCACTTTCTTTAGAACCTCCTGTGCAGGGGAGCCAAACAAACTTTGTTTCTCCATAGAAGCATCTAGGAGTTTTGACTTAACATGGTCTGGTAAGGATTGCTCTTTTAACCAGGCATGCCTTCGAATCACTGCTCCAGTCATAGCTGATCTAAAAGAAGCCTCCAGTGCATCATAGCCACATTGTAAAAAAATGATTACTGACCTGCTGAGAGTTATGTACCAAATCCTGAAGGGACTTACGGTCTATAGGTTCAGGAGAGGACAGTTTTTTATTTAGCTGGTCTAACAAAAATTCCTGGTACTGAATCATGTGAAATTGACAGTTTAAGGTCCTGGCCGAAAGAGTAGCAGATGTATAAACCTTTTTACCCCATCTCTCTAATGCTCTAGATTCCCTTTCAGAGGGAAGAGGGTTTTTGGCAGAGGCAGCTGCAACACCTTTAGGACCCTGAGAAATGGTTTCTGGGTCTGCAACATGAGCCTTATACAAGTGGTAGTGAGTGTCCGGGACCCTGTAATATCTGTCAGGTTTGGCAGGGGCCGGAGGGAGAGAATCAGGGGCAGTACTGGCATCATTATATGCATCATCAACAACTGATAGTACAGGAGGTATGGCTAAAGGCCTATGCTGTGGTAAATGTAAAAAAGTCCTTAGCCTTTTCCTTGAATCTGAAAAATCCTGGCCCTGCCATTGGAAGTGTTCCCTCATAGAGTGTAGGGTTTCCCCAAAAGAAAATTCTTCAGGAGGGGAAGCAGAAGGAATGGAGTCTTCTGCATCAGAATCCTCATAAGGTGAATATGGGCCTTCCTGATGGTCAGAAATATCTGAGCCATCGGAGGAATAGTCTGTAGAGAGAGGTTCAGGGGGTTCAGTCCTAGGCCTCTTATCTGGAGGAGGTTGAGAGGCCCTGTCTGGGTGAGGTTGGGATCCCCTGATCAAAGAAATAAGATCCTCAGCCAGGCTGAGAATCTGTGAACTAGAGGTAGGCCTGTGAGAGGGGGCTTTTGTAGGCAAAGTCTTAGAAATTTTGGCTGCTTTAGCCCTGGAAAAGGCCTTGATAGACATAGAAGCAGGGGGTCTAGCAGCCCCACATGCAGGAGTAGAGATGTCTAAAGGAATAGTGTCTGACAAATCCTGGGTGCCTGCTTCTGCAGCAGTAAGTTCTGTAGCCGATTCAACCATGGCCTGTGTGGCCTCGGTTATCGGTGGCATGCTTTCAGCCGAAGGGAGAACCGAGGACTCTGTTTCAGCCGAAACAGAGACACTTGCGGTTGGCCTAACCGTGGTTTCAGCCGAAACCGCGGGCCGGGAGTGTCGGTCCTTTTCCTTGCGCTTTTTAGCTAATTGTGTAGTCGGAGTCTCCGACGGCATTTTATATGCAAAAGCGGGACCAAAAAACTCTTCGGCAAACTCCGACCGACGTCTAAGCTTCTGTCGGTTGAAGGAAGCACAGGCTAGACAAGCTGATACGTCGTGGTCTGGGCCTAAGCAAGGAAGGCAGTAAGAGTGGAAATCCTTATGAGGTATTTGTTTCCCACAAGTTAAACAATTATTTACTTTGTCTGACATCGGCTGAGGCAAGAAAGAGTCCCCAACGGGGTACTTAGCTTTTTTAGAAGTCTTCGGTAGTAGAAATCTCTGGATCTGACCAACCGGCACTTGCGAACAGCTTCTGTTTCGGGCACCGTGCGGCAAGAAAGACTGAGGAAAATGGCGTCGGCTGATGCCTTTATACCCCAGCAGCTGTGACATCGGGTGAAGTGCGACATCAGCCGAGGCCAGACCCAGACTTTGGAATCCGGCCGACCGAAGGGCTGCCTGAGGCAGGACAACCCATATGTTAGGACTGCAGATGCATCCTTGAAGGACATCATAGACTAGTCCATCCTAAAACACCTCCCCCTAAATGATGCTGTAAGCACTTTCAAAAGCATCTTCCTGAGTACTCTAAACTCCTTAGCTCCCTCTAGGAAGATCAGAGTAAAATCAAATCATGCTCCCTGGCTCTCCAAGGAGACTAGGTCCTTCATGAAACAAAGAGATAGTGCTTGGAAAACCTGGACTAAAACTAAACAACCACCTCCTCTTCAAAAATACACGCAACTGAGGAACCTTGCAAAAAAACATACAACTAATGACAAAAAAGTTATACTATAGCTCTGCTCAGCTTAACAACAAATCCAATCCTCGAAAATTTTGGTCAACACTCTGTTGGTGAAGCACCCTCCAAGAGGAAAAAACGCTGAGAGAAGAAGGGAGCCACTTTTGAGATTTTAAGTATTTTTTCTCTGTTTATTTGCTAAGTTTTTCTGCATAGCTGCCTAGCTTGAGCATTTTCTGGCTTGTTAAACTTGATTTCTGTATTAGTAGCTGTATTTAGAGCACAACCAAATGCTGTTTGCTGAATTTCCTGTTTGCACTTAATTTTAAATCATTTTTTTCTTAAAACTTGCATATTTTCTGTCCTTGACCTAGCACTCTTGTGTGGGTCATTTACTGCACTGTTATAACTTGATATTACTTGTGAACCTCTGCTATCTCTGTAAAAACAAAAACAAACAAAAAAAAAATCTTGCTTTTTTCCCACTTTTCTGAGAGTTAAAAAAGTTCAGTTACAGGCTTGCTGTTCCAGAACTGTTTGAAAGTTTCTGTGAGGCCATTTTTGCTTGGGCTGAAGGAGGGTCTCTCTGTTGATCAGTGGCAGTGAATAACATTGAGCAGCTTCCCTGCCCCCCGTAGAGGTGGTTACTGACTTGAAACTGTAGTTTTATTGTCCGTTTTGGGTCTATTCCTGCTTCTTTCCAGCCCCTGCTATCAAGCACGCTTTAACATGCTTTAGCGCTGAGTTGCCACTAGAGCAGCATCGGGCAGCGCCGGTTAAACTCTTTCTGACTCCAGAAAGTCTGTTCTTCAATTTTTCCCTTAGAACTGCTCTGTTAGGAACCTAAACAGTTTACACCTTCACTAAAAAGTGCAGCACTTGTTCCAAATAGCTTTTTCTTCTCAAAAAGCTCAGCACTTGTCTTATAAGCATATCCCTTGTCTTATAAGCATTCTCTTTGCAGGTCAAGTACTCCTATATTATACAAATCTCTCACTAGCAAAACCCCCCAGGAGTGCCCACTTCCCTGCTAAGCCCACTACTTTTCTGTCTCATACCAACTCATAATTCTTTCTAGCATGTCGAAGGGTCAGATGCTGGCGTCCTCTCCTGCCCAGTTGGTGAATCTGGGAATTCTGAGACAATGTTACAATTGCCTCATGTACACGGACAACCCTCTCCTCCTCCCACGTAACACTAACACTTGTGAGAGATGCAGCTATTTAGCCAGACTGGAGGCTGAGCTCTCTCAACTCAGGACTGGCAAGACCAGGCAGGAGGAGAAGGCAACTACACACACCACAATACCAGTCTCACATAACTCAACCACACCACTGAATCAAACACATAAACACACTAAGACATACTCGGAGGCTCTGAGTAAAAATTTACCTAAACAGCAGAGGCCTCCAAAGCAGACACCCAAGCAACTGCAAACTCAATACACCACACAAATAACACATAAACAACAAAATCAGTGTGCAAAGCAGTCACTGCCCTTAAGGCCAAATACAACACCAAACATACTTGTCATAGGTGACTCCATAGTCAGACACACTGACGTCCCGCTCACCAGACTGAGTAAGGAGAAGGTCACGGTAAGCTGCCTGTCGGGCGCTGGAATCCGCCACATAACGCAAGCACTCAGGTCTCTCAACAGCAGGTACAAGTACGACTCAGTCATTGTCCACGCTGGTGTCAACGACCTGAGATGTACCTCCTTGGACTACATGAAAAGAGACATTGAGGAGCTCTCTGATTATGTAGCCCAGGCAGGTATGACCCTGACCTTGAGCAGTATCCTACCTTCACCTAGAATGATGCCACAATACAGTGATAAGATGATCAGCTTTAATAATTGGCTTAAATTCTGGTGTCATTCAAAGGGGATCCAATGTCTGTCTGCCTGGGATGACATGCTGGACAAGCCACGCTGCTTCGCAAGGGACGGCTTGCACCTGTCACCCCTAGGCTTCCGGATATTGGCAAAGGCTCTTGCCACCCCCATAGTGCCTTTTTTAGGCAAGGCTCAAATTCTAAACCTACCACCCTAGAACACAAAAAAGGAAAAAAAAACTAAGGGTAATGCTGCTCAATGCCAGAAGTCTCAATCTCAAGATGCATGCACTCGAGGCCCTTCTCAGTATGGAGAACATCGATGTCTGTGCTGTGACAGAAACCTGGTTCAAGGCTCCTGAGAGCACCCCAGCACTATCAGGTTTCACCTCATATCATGCGTTCCGCCCCAAAATCCGGACAACACCAAGAAAGGAGGGGGGGTGTCCATATTCATAAAGGACACCCACACCTCAAGGTTGGTGGCAACGCACGATGCATCGGAGACCATCCAGGTGCAATTAACCATAGGCAAGACTGCTCTGCAATTTGTAGCATGTTACAGGCCACCCTCTCAAACTCAGGAACCTCACATGGCCTTCCTGAAAACATTGGAGGGGATAAATGTATCTCCAAACACCATCATACTAGGTGACTTCAACTACCCTAATATAGACTGGGAACACTACTCAAGCCCAAACACTCTAGCCCAAAGGTTCCTGGAGTTCATAAACTCAAATGCCATGGAACAACTAGTCACCATCCCCACAAGAGGAGAAAACATACTTGATCTCATCATCACGAACATGGGATCACAATGTTCAACACTGGAAGTATAGCCCTCACTGGTGAGATCAGATCATAAACTAATCTCGCTGGAGGTCCTCATCCCGCCCCACCTGAAATAAAAAAGACCACAGTGAAAAACTTCTCAAAAGCCGACTTCACACTTCTAAAAACTAGTGTGGTCTCCTTTAAGGCCCCTGAGCCAGTGGTAAACATTACTCAAACCGCTGAATCACTTACAAATGCCTTCTACCAGCACCTACAGGACTGCATGGATCAGGCAATCCCAAACAAAACTAAGACTCTTTGTACCAAAGGCAAGCGTCCAGTCTGGTGGACCCCAGCCATAAACAAGCTCTACAACAAAAGGAGGAAGCTACTACAAGATAGAGCAAAATCCTTGAAAGGTAAGACACCTTTGATCATTATAAGTAAAAAACTAAGAGCTCTCATAAAATCATCCAAGGCAAATTTTGAGAGAAAAATCGCCAAGGACTCAAAAGACAATCATAAGGCCTTCTTTAGCTATGTTAGAAACCTAGGAGGAAACTCCCAGATATGCTCAGAATTAGTTCAAAATGATGTGAAGATTACTGAACCTACACACATTGCCAACATACTGGCTGACAGGTTCAGTGCAAACTCCCCCCCCAAAAGGAGAGATATCTATACCAGAGGATTGTAGCCCCCCAAACATCTCCAACGCCCAGGTGAGAACTGCTCTCTCCAAGGCAAAAAACACAGTATCCATGGGACCGGATGGTGTCCCCGGCTGTGTGCTCCACGAACTCAATGAGGAATTAAGCCCGCAGTTAGGACAGCTGTTTAATCTTAGCCTCACCTCAGGATACGCACTCCAAGGAGTGGCGACGCGCCTGTGGTCCCACTTCACAAGGGCGGTGCCTCCACCGACCCTGGAAATTACCATCCCATTAGCTTGACAAGCCTTATCTGCAAAGCCATGGAGAGGATCATAATGGAACTCATAAATAAAGACATAGGGAACTTGCAGACTTTGGATCCAACCCAGTTTGGCTTTGTCAAAGGCAGATCATGCCTTTTAAACTTGGTTGACTTTTTCGAGACAGTCACCAAGGCCATTGATGAGGGAAAGGCAGTCCATACAGCCTACCTCGACCTGGCAAAGGCCTTCGACACAATACCCCACTCAGGTATCATCGAAAAACTCATCAGCTTGAATGTAAACCCATACATCACAAGATGGGTTGCAAACTGGCTAAGTGACAGAACCCACAGGGTCAGAGTTGCTGGAGCCATGTCAGACTCAAAGCCTGTCACAAGTGGTGTCCCACAGGGCTCAGTCCTGGGTCCACTCTTGTTCGGCATCTACTTTTCTGAAGTACAAGCAAACACAGGAGGGTTATGGCTGACAAAGTTTGCAGATGACTGCAAACTGGGCGCCATAGTCGAAAACACATCTGACACAGATATCCTTCAGAAGGGCCTCACAGAAACGGATAACTGGTGCCAGAGCCATGGCCTAAAGTTAAACGCCAAGAAATGCATAGTCATACCCTTCGGGAAAAACAAGGTTACCCCTAGCTACCATATAGGTGGCAATCCACTGAGCACAGAAGAAGTCATCAGGGATCTGGGGACCCAGGTTGACAGTAGCCTTTCGTTTGACACTAGTGTTGCTAAAGTAGTTAGGAAAACCTTCTACATTGCCCACCTGATCATGAAGGGATTCACATCTAGATCAAGGGAGGTCATCGTCCCCCTGTACTCATCACTCATTAGACTTATGATTGAGTACAATGCCCCATTCGGAATGTATCTGACCCGACACCTGCAGCAGCTGGAAAGGCCCCAAAAGTTCCTCACCAAAAGGATAAAGGGTCTCAAAAATATGTCTTATGCTGCCCGACTGAAAGGACTCCAGCTCTATTCAGTCTCATACCGCTTGCTCAGAGGTGACCTGTGCCTAACATATAAGGCCATGTCAAACCCAGATTTGATGAATATGCTTCACCTCAAAAAATCTAGATCCCTCAGAACCACAAGGGCGGGAGACTTAAACCTTGACACAGTTATTAACAGAACGTGCTGGAGGGACAGATTCATCACCCAGAGACTCCCTATGCTGTGGAACAAAATCCCGGTACATGTGAGGCAGAGCACCTCGCTGGCCTTGTTCAAGAGGAATCTTGACCAATGGATGGGGGATCGCAGATATACCCCAGGGATTACTTCAGTGTCACTGCTTGACAGAGGCACAGCAAAATAATAGGCATAGTTTTATTCAAACTAAAGGGGTGGCGAAAGCCACATAACTATGGGCTAGGCTTATAAATGCCCTTGGGCAGATAGCCTAGTATGAACCTATGAACCTATGAACAACATCCTCTATCCTGGAAAGCCCTGTAATCCCTCCCCATACCCTAACTCTTCCTCCCAGGAAACAGCTACCCTCCTGAATAAACACTTTATCTCTTCCATCCAAAATCTGGTAACCTCCAAGCCAAACTTTACTTTGACACCTACCCCTCCAAGTCCCACTAACACAACTTTGTTTGTTTTCTTTTGAGCCAGTTCCCATTACTTACATCAAATTTCTACTACTCAAGCTAAAACCTTGCTCTCCTTCCACTGAGAATCTATCTCCTACATTCCTCAAACTTGCTGCTGACTCAATTGCCTATCCTATATCTATACTAATTAATCGCTCTATTCTGGAATCAACTGTCCCCACCCTTTGGAAATCTTTCTTTACTATCCCTCCTCATAAAGGTGGAAACTCCACTGACCCCTCAAACTACCGACCCATTGCCATTCTGTCCCCCCTCTCCAAGATATTAGAAAAATGTATTCACTCACAGCTTCTCAATCACCTCCACACGCACCACTTACTTACCCCTAACCAACATGGATTTCATCCTCACCACAGCACCACCACTACCCTCCTCTCCTTCACTCATATCATTGCAGAGGCCCTAGACAACAATAAAGTAATTTCCTGCCTCTTCCTAGATCTCTCCAAAGCCTTTGATACCGTCTCTCATCCTCTAATACTCTCCAAACTCGCAAATCTCCACCTATCCCCCACCGCACTTGCCTGGTTTAATAGTTACCTATCTGGCAGGGAACAATCTGTCAAATGGCTCTCATCCTCCTCACCTTTCCTTCCCATCTCCACTGGTGTTCCCCAAGGCTCCATCTTGGGACACCTTTTGTTTAACATCTTCACCAATGATCTTTACACCTCATGCAAAAAATCCTCCCTTATTCAATATGCCGACAGCTCCACATTTATATCCATCTCAAAGAACATTCCTGAACTACACTCCCTGACTCAACAAGCCCTACTATCCACTGAACAATGGCTCTCTCACAACCTACTGATCCTAAATCCTAAAAAGACCAAACTCCTACTTTTCCTTCCCCGTTCTTTCTCATCACAAAACCTCCTTTATTTTACATCTTCTAACAATACAACTATCCAACCTGACACCCACACAAAACTCTTAGGGGTCATTATCAATGACGAACTAAAGTTCAACCTACACATACTCCAGTGTATAAAAAACAAACAAACCAGAAACTAGGTCTGCTATATCGGAACAAAAAAATTCCTAACCCTTGAATCTAGACTTACCCTGGGCCAGGCACTCCTCCTCCCCTCCCTCTTATATGCCGCCCCAGTTCTTACCAATATCCAGGCCTCCACTCTAAATAAACTCCAACAGACTTACCATAAAATAGCCAGATTCATTACTAACTCCCCATACAACTCACACCACTGGATTTCTTTAAACTCTCTTCAATGGCTTGAACTTCCCCAATTTCTGCTATCTTATCAATTTCATATGCTACACTCTAATCTTTATAAACCTCCCTTCTGTCCATCTCTATCTTCCTTAGTCTCCATCTACATCCTATCCCGGACCCTCTGTACTTCTAACCAACAATTACTTGATATCTACCACCCAAAAATGTCAGTAGGCAAGCTACTTTACAAACACTCCCTTGCCCACGCTTGGAACAAACTTCCCCTTGACTTACGTTAAATCTCCAACACCTCACACTTTAAAAATGAACTAAAAGCTTATTTTCTCATTTCCAGGACCTGTCCTTGCCATGACCTCACCTAGTCTTCCTTCCCTTTATGTACCCTCAAAAGGACCATACTTAGTACCTCATTATACCTCTTTCTCCAATGTGTCATACTATGCATTTGCATAATTTTATACAAACAAAATGCTTTTATTGTTGACCTATTGAAATATATCAATGTAAAATTATGTTACTTAGCTTCTTTTTAATGCAACTTTAACTTTATGCATGTAACCCAACATCTGTGAATCTTTTTGCTATAACTGCTATTATGTCAATATTGTTTAAAATTGTACTTGTTTAAAAATGTATTACTGGAGCTTTTCTCCTCAGGTCTCCACTGAAAATGGGCCACAAGCCCAGTTGGACAAACCTGGTTAACAAATGTCAATAAATAAATAATAAAATAAAATGCATGCACTACAGTTTGTTATACATAGTTTGTAAGCTAGTACAGTATATATGAAGGCCCATTTGGGACTGTGAGGTGTTTATCATAAAGGAGCTGATGGGGATATGCTGTCTGGTACGTGTATATGCTGAGTACACCCTTGGTTTGGGCGTATAACACCACTGCGTTCTATGGTTATGGAGACATTGTGGCACGGTCAGTGCCATTTATAATCTGCGTTATGTTTTACACCCAGTTTGTCAATAAATGCATGTGTCTTGGGATAACTGTTCTTGCCCTCCGAACAGGTGTATGGGCACGAAGGGTTGTTCCTACACTGCAAAACAGCTTTGTAATAGTGGGCATTTTTGAAGGCATCATCAAAGACACCAGTATATTACAGCCATAGCACCAACTGCGCTGGAGGATAGCCAATGGATTAAGTAATGCATTTTGTCCATGCACATCACTATTTCACAAGTCAGCCCTTGCAGTGGCATAAACATACCTTCTTTGTGAAATGTGACAATGAAGCATTCACCAATGGCAAAAGTGATTTCTGCACACAACAAAAGGGAAGGCAAAATATAGTGATGTGGTTTGTATGTACAAAGATAAATGCAGGGTCAGTGCAACAGTATTTTTGAAAAATAAGTGGAATAAAAAAAGTATGTAGGCAGATACTGCATACCAACATAGTTTGGACATGTCAATCTCAAGTATTTAAGAAGGTGAAGTAATAAAGTAAGTGATACCTGAAACCTTAAATTGCTACTTCAGAAACTACATCTGAATGCAGTCAGGTAAGGCCATGGCTATAGTGCATCGAAAAGAAATGTTCCCTCTGTCAAAGGAAATGCTAGAACAAGGGGAAATTAGATGAGTCAAGCCCCCTGCTGAGAGCTGCCAATCACAGGAATTAAGAGCTCAAATTACCCTCAGGACTTTGACAGCTAGGGAAGCTAAATGTCACGGGGGAGGGGATAAGTAGATGGACTGGAATTCAGTCTCACACAAATTAGTGCCATTTAAGCGTAATTTAAAAAGGCAGCAGTAAAAAGCACTTAGTCTGTTCTGTGACATTTGCACTACTTATGTTTTAAGTAGTCATTCAGCAGCAGGGCATGTTACAAAGTACTGACTCAAAGAGAGCAGTGCAAGCCTGTAACATCGATGGAATGACAGGAACTGTAGGCAAAAGGAGGTCTGCATGATGTAACATTTTAGAGCAAAACACTGCATTCTGGGATTCTGAGTGGCTAACTGATTTATCAAAACCACATCAAGATGCTAGACCCCATGTGGTCAGACTCTAGAATTACGTATAAAAATATTTAAAATCTTGTAAGTAGTCCCAGACTCCTGTTAAAATGTAGGAAACATCAAGCCATGACAAAATAAACATGCTTTTTTTTTAGTCTGTGGGTGCGGTACTCCTTTAATAAACAGCGATGGAGCTCAACATTGGCGAATCCTGATAGGAGTTTCAGTCTTGTCAGACATGCAAGTAAGAGATGCCATACCAACCTCCAATAGGGTTGCAGTAGCAGGCATATTAGAAGGACTTGGACGTACAGCAGATTCCTGTTACATCTTGCTGTGGAAGTCTGAATCAGAGTGAGCAGCTAAAGTCTCCAGTTTTAATTTATACTTTTTCGGTGCACATGGAATGTCTGAAGAAGCAGGTACCACCATAGTGCAACAGCTAGAGTCTTGAGATGTTGGGTCCCAGAGTAGGTATTCATGGAAGCTAACTTGGTTTTAAGGGTTTTAGGGATGAATGATTGACAAATCGTACAACTAAGTAAATCAAACAAATAAGAGTGGAGGTCTCTGTAAGGGATTTGCCTTCCACAGTCGCACTTCCCTCTCTTAGCTGAGATGGACAAATCTTTAGCAAAAAATAAGTATAAAGACAGCCTTGGCAGTAGTAGTGGCAAAAAAATGAAGTACTTAACTGACATTAGCAAAGCTTCTGCATTCAGACTGATAGCAAGATAGTCAGAGGACATCATGCCCATATGTTCACTTATATACTCCTACACTCACAGGGTGAGGTCATACGCCTAATGCCTGATGCGTCAAGAAGGCTTCTGGCTTTAGAATACTGCAACAGTGATCAAAGGATGGACATCCAATGCTGCCTGTTCCAAAAGGAGGGTCACCAACGTCTTTGGGTTGTACTCCTTTATTTTGAGCAGGCCCTTTGGGATTAGAGGAAGAGGAGGAAAGCCATACAATAATTCCCCCTTCCATTAGAATGATATAATGTGCGTCTTCCAAGCTCCTGGGCATGGCTACTCTGCAGTAGAACGGTGTGAGCTGCTTGTTCAGACTGAAGCAAAATTATCTGTTCAGGGAGTTCCCCAATGATGGGACAATCAGCAAAAAGACACTCTGTTTATCATCCATTCATGACAGTCTGTCCTGGATCTTCTCAGGTAGTCCACCACTGTATTCATCTCTGAGAAAATGTACACTGCCTGAAGAAAGAGGTTGCACTGAATGACCATCTCCCAGGCAATTATTGCCAATCTTAAAAGACGTTAAGATTTTTCCCTTCCTGTTTGTAAACATGCCACAATATAATGGTATTGTCTGTGAGGATCTGAAGGACTCCTGGAGACCAAAGATGATGTAGGGACTGAATGGTTAGGATCAGGGCTTTCATTTCTTTGATATTTAAGTGGCCGTCCCCTGTCCTGCCCCAATCAAATATCCTGGAGAATTTTATGTTTATTAAACATGCTCCCAATGCCAGACAGGAAGCATCCATGGAAAGTTTCCAACAAGAAGCAGGAACAAGAAAAGACGCTCCTAAATTGAGGTACATATGGTTGATCCACTAAACAAATTTTTTCTTAATGAACTGCAAGAGAAGAACTGGGAAGGGGGGACAGTGCTGTGCCTAAATAGACTTGAGGTACCAACTGAATTTCCACATATTGAGTCTGGTAAAAGGCATCATTAGTAAAGTTGCAGCCAAACACCGAAGGGCTCTCAATACCTCTCTTGCTGAGGTCAGTTGAAGGGGTAGGAGAGACTAAAAGTTAAGCAATTAGAAAATGTACCTTGTCCGGAGGAAGGAATGCCATCATAGAAGCAGTTCTGAGATGGCAGCCTAGAAATACTAGATCATAAGATAGAGGTTATAGACTTCAAGTTCTGTGAAACCCAGGCAGAGAAAAAGGACCATAGTAAACTTCAGATATGAAAGCACCCTGACTCTTAAATAAACCTGTATAAATAGGTTTTCTAGATAGAGATCGATATGTACATCACAAAGACTGCAAACATTTACGACAGGCTAGGCATTTGGCGAACACCCTTGGGGCTGTAAAAAAAAAAAAAAAAAAAAAAAAAGGAAAAACTGAGATAAAGGGTCATAGGAAGAACAGTTTGAAAATAAACATCTTGAATTTTGGGGCTATTAAAACGTGTTTCAGGACTGAGATCTAAAATGGGTTTCCAACTGCCCTCTTTTCTGAGAACTAAAATAACAGCCCTTTTTGTGTTGAAGAAAAGGAATTAGCTCTATATCTTCCTGATGGGCAACTATTTCAGAATGAGCAAAATTTAAGTCCTTGTTCATTGCAACTTGTTTAAAAACAGAAGAGCTTATACTCAAATTGTTCAGAGAGGAAGGAGCCAAAACAGTCTAACTTTCCTCTATGACGCTGAAGTCAGATTTGTGTGAAGTTATCAGTCTCTGCTTAGGAAGGGAGAGAACACTTCCTTGACAGAGGGAGAGTAGTCTGGCCAAGGTGGAAGGGAAGAGAAGGTGTAGGCAGATAGTCACAAGCTGTCTGACCTGTCTGGAAAGGAACCCTTAAGTCCTTTAAAATCAGGTTTTGATTTGTCCTTGAAAAACTTTTCGAAGAGCTTCTTACCCTTTTGCTGAGGTTTCTATTTATTACAAAAAAGCACTAACGTTAGATGGATAATTCCTCTGGCATTTTGTGACAGGAAAAACATGAAAATCCATGTAAAATCCTGTAAGCAGAATTTTCAGTTGATTGTAAGCAGGTAACAGATGTCAAACAGATCATAATACCTTTTCTGCACAAGGGGTCTACAAGCTTTCTGCCATATCCCAAGTTTTTAGGGTTTCAGCAGAAAGGTGAAAAAGATTCTCCACACTCGGAAGGGCATCCAATAACCCAGACTTGTCATCTTCTAGTAGACAGTGCAACATCAACCAAAACCAGAAAATGATGGGGTAAGCAGCAGACTTAGAAGATGCATATGCAGTATCATAAATGCATTTAACCGGTTACAGAATTCAGCAGAGATAACAGAAGACTTACGTCTGTATCAGGAATGTGTGTGAAAATTATTGCCTCCCCAAAATATAAAAGATGTCTTATCATGTAGGTTTGGTAGTTTATGTCATGGAAAGAAGGTGCACCTGATGTGTGTACACCCTCTTTCCATACCGATCCATAGCCATGCTGTAATTACCACTGGGTAACATGATGGAAAATAAAAGACGTTTAGCAAGTTTGTCATATTCTAAAGAATTTACTGCAGAGTCTGAAGAAGTTATTTTATGAAGAAATTTGTGGGTGTCTGGGTCTTACAAAACCCATAAGGATTTTTAGGTGCCAGAGGCTGTGATTCAGGATTCAAGGAAGCTGTGGCAAAAATATCCTGAAAAGCTTCTAACTCGGGGGTTATGGCAGAAGGCTTGGGGACCCCCTTGTCAAACAGACTATAATAAATTTTCTGCATATCTGTTACCTTCTTACAATCCAACTGCAAATGCTGCACAATTTTTAGTAGTCCATTCCCCTCCCCAGGAAAAATTACTTTAATGGAGAATCAGGACACATGGAGTCATTCTAGTCAGATTCAAAACCAACAGGGTTATGGATATGGGAGGAATATACCAAAGAATCTATTTAAGATGCTCAATTATCCTCAGAGGAGGAGGTATCTCTATTTCTTGCATGAGGGGAGGAAGCAGCAGAAGAGAACTGAGGAGGATTTAGGGTCATAACCGTCTTTAATAGCCCCAATGAAAAGCCATACCACTTCTGTCAATATTACAGTTGTGTAAAATCTTATCATAACAGTAGATGTCCTTCTTTTGACTGTTGCAGTATTTACAACTGAAGGGTTTTCCTGCCAAGGACAGCCTCAATGGCTGCCCAGTATAACAAAGTCGTTAGTACTTACGGTGCCGTACATCACACATACCCCTCTCTGCACAAGGTGCAGGGCATAAAGGTGACCTACAGATATACACACACACAGAACTTAAAAAGCCCCAGGAGAAATCAGAATGTCCCTAGGGACAAAGAACATGTATATCTAGAAGGAGAAAATGGAGAAGAGCTACTTGGTCAGAAGGGCAAGAAGGAAAGTACAGTTGTGTACACTTACCATAAATGTAGATGTTCGAGTGTATTCACTTTTGCAGTCATTACACTTGGGTTATCCTGCTGGCAGGCTACCCTCAGTCGGCCTGAATTCCAAAGTCTAGGTCCAGCATCGGTTTCTGTCACCTCTTCCCTGACGTCAGGGCACCAGGGGTATAAAAGATGTAGCCGACGCCATTTTCTTCAGTTTTTCTTGCCCCAGATGTCAGGTGCCCCCAAAAGGGTAGGCAAAAAATATGTCAATAAAACATGCATGCACCAAAATATATTTTACCTTCATCTACAAGCAAATACACCACATAGGTTGTACAGATTAGAGAGGAGCAGATAAGTTCCAGCAAACATATGGGGGATGGCGGGTGGGTAACCTGGACTGCAACAGTGAATACACTTGAACATTATGGTAAGTGTACACAACTGTACTATGTTCTTCGTGTTTCACTGTTGCAGTCATTACACCTGGGTTGAATCCCAAAGCTATGGTTGGGAGGCTGGAGCTAAACAGCATTAGGAGCAGCTATGAGGCCCTGCAGAACTGCAGTGGCAAAGCCTGCCCTGGATTTAGAGTAGAGTGGTAAATGATAGTGCTTTGTAAAGGTGTGCACTGAACTCCAGGTAGCAGCCTCTAAAATGTCTTTGGTTGGTCCTCCCCTGAGGAAGGCTGCTGAAGTGGCTGCTGCTCTGGTTGAATGTGGCCTAATGCCCTTAGGCACTGGCTTGACATGTTGCGAATAGCAGAAATGAATGCAGTGGCCTATCCACTTTGAAATAGACTGCTTTGAGATAGCCTTTCCTTGTAGTCCTGCAGCATATGCCACTAGTAATTGCTCTGTTTTTCTGAAATCTTTGGTTCTGTCCAAGTAAAATCGAAGCTGTCTGTGTATGTCCAAAGAATGCAGAATTCTCTCCCCCTTGTTCTGTGGATTTGGATAAAAGGTTGGCAGATGAATGGTTTGGTTAAGGGCTACACTGGACAATACCTTAGGCATAAATGTCAGGTTTGTCCACAGAGAAACCCTGTCTGGATAAAAAATAAAAGATTCCACAGCCATGAGTGCCTGTAGCTCTGAAACTTGTCTTGCAGAAGTTATTGCTAGAAGCAGAGCTGTTTTCCAAGATAAGAACTTTATATCAGCTGTAGCGGCTGGCTCAAAAGGAGGCAGGGTGAGTTTTTCCAAGACATAGTTGAGGTCCCATGCAGGTATTGGTGATCTCCTTGGGGGCCTTAAGTTTTTGGCTCCTCTGAGGTACTGCCTTAACAAAGGATGAGAAAAGATTGGTGGCTCTGTATTGTAATGAGTCGAAATGGCAGAGGCATGAATTTTAATTGATGAAAAGGATAGGCCTTTGTCCAGCATCTCGGTTAAGTATTGCAAAATCTGAGGAATATTTGGTACAGCTGTGTCAATCCCTTGTGCCTGGTTCCAAGCACAGAATCTCTTCCATTTTCCAGCATAAGATTTTCGAGTACTGGGCCTTCTGGCCTCCAAAATGACATCCATCACAGCTTTAGTGAGAGTTGCGTTTTGTATGACTACATTATCCGCCATGCTGCCAGATTTAAGGTCTTGAGTTGGCTGTGCAGGACCTGATTGTTTTGTTGGGACAGTAGATGAGGTATTTGAGGTAATGTCCAAGGCAGGCATTGAGACAAATTCCTTAGGATTGGATACCAGTACTGGCGGGGCCAATCTGGGGCAATCAGTATCATCTTTGGCTTCTCTTGTCTGACCTTTAGGAGTACCTTGGGAGGAGAGGCAGTGGAGGAAAAACATATACTGCTAAGTTTTTCCAGCTGAAAGATAGGACGTCCACTTTCCATGCTTGTCTGTGATAAGTCCTTGTGCAGAATCTTTTTAGTTGGTAGTTGTGATGAGAGGCAAATAGATCTATATCCGGGCATCCCCATTTCCTTGTTATCATGCTGAAGACTTGTGGATCCAGTTTCCACTCGTGGGGATCCATGAGGTTTCTGCTTAGTTCGTCTGCCAGAGTATTTATCTTTCCTGGCAGGAATTGTCCCTGCAGATGTACTTGGTAGGTCAATGCTGTGTCCCACAAAGTCATGGCTAGTCTGCAAAGGGGGTAAAGAATGAGCGACTCCCTGCTTATTTATGTACCACATGACTGTGGTGTTGTCTGTCTTTATCAGTAGTTGTCCCGGATGAAGTAGGTCCTTGAAGGCTGTCAGGGCATTCTGAACAGCTAGCATCTCTTTTTTGATTGATATGTATATGCATTTGGTTTGTGGACCATGAGCCTTGAATACATTTTCCTGCCATGTGGGCCTCCCAGGCATAATCTGATGCATCCATTGTTAATATTTGCCTGGCTGGGGGTAAAGTGAATGGCTGTTCCATGTTCTGGTGACAAGCCTTTGCCCACCATCGAAACTCCTGTTGCAGGCAGGGGATGAGAGTAATTGAGAAGTTATGTACCCACCATAACGTTCAATGTTAGTTGTCTTCTCTCGCATTCTTTCTTGCTGGATGGGTTCGGAGCCGATCCTCGGCTCCGACTCAGCCACTTACTAAAGCTCGAGAGCTTATTTTACTGGCTCGAGGCAACCCTATATCCCATGATGCTAGGCAATAACTCCCCAGATCTCGTTTGGAAGCTGAAAAACCTAGCATAGGCCAATAAAACAAAATCCTCCAACTGGAAGGAGGAGGAAGAGGGATAAAAACCTCCAAAGATCGTTATCTACACTATATATATATCCTAGGACACCTAGATGGTGAACAAGGGAATAAAAGGACCCTTCAAGGAAGGGAAGATCTTCTCAGTCTGTCCAGGCTAGGGGGATGGTGGGTGGGACGCAAGAAAGAAGGCGAGAGAAGACAACTAACATGGAACGTTATGGTAGGTACATAACTTCTCAATGTTAAGTTGTCAATCTCACCTTCATTCTTGCTGGATGGGACCGCGTCCCTTGCACCTTCATCCTGGGTGGCTCATTGGAACAGACTCTTAAGAATGGTGGAACGAAATGCTGCTCTGTCCCTGGAGGCCATGTCCAATTTGTAATGTGAAACAAAGGTATGAGGAGAGGCCCATGTGGCTGCCGCACAGATAGTGTCTATTGGTAGTCTAGCTTGAAAAGCTGTAGATGTAGCTAGTGCTCTAGTTGAATGGGCTTTTGGCTTAGAAGTTAATTCCCTGCCTCTGAGTTGATAAACAGATGTAATCACAGAAGACAGCCACCTAGATAGGGTTACCTTAGAAACAGGAAGGCCTTTCTTATTTTCTGCGTATGATAAAAACAGTTGATCAGACGTCCTTATTTGTTTGGTTCTATCCAAATAGTATCGGAGCTGGCGGTGAACATCTAGATAATGTAGCTTTTGCTCCGCTCTATTAGTATAGTTTGGGAAAAAAACTGGGAGATCAATTTATTGATTTAAACTTGTCTGCGAAGTCACCTTGGGTAAGAAGGATGGATTAGTCCTTAGAGAAACTCTGTCTTTATGGAAGATTAAAAGTAGGGAGGACGAATGCAGAGGGCGTGAAGCTCAGATACTCTCCTAGCAGAAATAATGGCGACTAGGAAGAGTGTCTTCCAGGAAAGAAATTTCAATGAACAGGAGACCGCAGGTTCAAAGGGGGGGGGGGGGAATCAAGGATGTTGAGACTAAATTAAGATCCCACTGAGGTGGAGGGTCTTTGATCGGAGGCTTAAGTAAATATACACCTTTAAGGAAAGCTTTGCAAAGCTTATTGGACATGATGTTGTGGTCCGATAAGCCTGTATGAAAATTCGATATGGCTGCCAACTGAACCTTTACTGTAGAGGCAGAAGACCCTGAATGAAAAATTTCGGCTAGGAAGTCTAAGACCGAATGAATTGGGGCAGAAAAGGGATCTATATTCCTTGCCTTTGCCCAGAAGGAGAAACGTTTCCATTTACTAGTGTAAATCCTTCTGGTGGAAGATTTAAGGGAAGCTACTATATCATCCCGGATGGGATTAGAAATCACAGGAAGCCTGGCTAAGGACGGAAGTGGAGCAACCAAGCAGTGAGGTTGAGAGAATGTAGGGATTGGTGCAGCTGCCCCGACTGATGGCTCAACAGCTCTGGAGCTGGGTCCAGATGCCAAGGCTGTACCAAAAGATAATGATGTAGGAACGGAAACCATATCTGTTGAGGCCAATAAAGGGCAATGAGAATCAACTTGGCTCTCAAGGCGGTTGCTTTCTGAATTACTTGTGGGGTTAGAGGAAAGGGTGGAAAGGCACAGAGAAGTCCCTGAGGCCAATCTTGGACTAGAGCGTCTCTGAGGGGATGGCCTGGAAGGGGGAAGAGGGTGAAGAAGTTGGGGCATTTGCTGTTTTGGGGTGTAGCAAAAAGATCGCAGCAAGGAAGGCCCCACTTCTGAAAAATCTCTTCCGCTACCGATTGTTTGAGAGACCACTCGTGTGGCATGAGTATAGCTCTGCTCAACCTGTCCGCTATGATGTTGGACTTCCCAGGGATATGCGTTGCTATCAGAAACCGCTGAGAGTAGATCACCCATTGCCAAAGTCTGAGTGCCTCTCGACACAAGGGATAGGACTTGGTTCCGCCTTGCTTGTTGATATACCACACTACGGACATATTGTCCGTTTGGATTGCAATAGTTCCTAGGGGAAGAGTCATGGAGGGCTTGCAACGTTAAAAGCACTGCTCTCATCTCTAGGACATTTATGTGCAGGTGGCGTTCGAAAGGTTGCCAAGTGCCATGGACCATCCTGCCCTGAAAATGCCCCCCCCCCCCCGATCAGGGAGGCGTCCAATGTCACCGTGGCGACCGGGGGAGGAGGAACAAAGGATCTGCCTTGATGGACTTGAGGGGACAATATCCACCAGGACAGATGACTTTTGCAAGTTGGAGTTATCATGATCTTGTGGTGCATGGGGAGTTGCTGAAAAGACCACTGGGCGAAAAGCATCCACTGTAGAAGACGCATGTAAAAATGTGCAAGGGGAAGAAGTGTTATGGCGGCCGCCATAAGACCCAATACTTTCAGGACATACCTGGCCTGAATTTTGTCACTCTGAAGAAGAACATGGACATGGTTTTGAATATCTAAGACCCTTTGATCTGTTAACTTTCCTGAAAGTTGTATGGTGTTCAAGTTGGCGCCTATAAAGGTAATAGACTGACAAGGCGACAAGGCAGACTTTTCGAAATTTATAGAGATTCCTAGCCCTCTGCAAATGTGAATGGTGTACGCTCTCTGGCTTGGAGAAGTTGATGCCTGGTGGTGGCAGTGAGGAGCCAGTCGTTTAGATATGGAAACACCTGGAATCCTTGCCGTCTCAGGTGAGCTGTAACCGCTGCCATACATTTGGTGAACACTCTGGGGGCTGTAGTGAGACCAAAGGGCAGGGCTCTGAACTGGTAGTGACTGGCCCCCAGCCGAAAGCAGAGAAACCTTCTGGAGCGCCTGTGAATTTAGATGTGATAGTACGCATCCTGAAGGTCCACGGAGCATATCCAATTGTCCTTGCCCAGAAAGGGCAGAATGGACTGTAGCGTGACCATCCGGAATCTTGTTCTCTTTACAAACTTGTTTAGTTTGTGGAGATCTAATACTGGTCTCCAGTCCCCTGTCTTTTTCGGTACCAAAAAGAACCTTGAGTAGATTCCGGATCCTACTTGGTCTGCTGGGACTGGCTGGATGGCTCTTTTTGCTAGCAGTTTTGATATTTCTGATACTGCTAGTTCCCTTAGACCGGGTGGAACGTCTGGAAGGGTTCCCTTTTGCTGAATTGGGGTTTGGATAAAGGGAATTTTGTAACCCTCGGATATGATCGACTGTACCCATTTGTCTTGAGTAAGGGAAAGCCAGGCTATTGGGTACAGCGACAATCTTCCCCCGACTGCCTCCGAAGGTGGACAATCGGGCAACATCTCAGGGATGCTGGAAGGGTTTGTCAGAGAGAGGCTCCCTGCTACCCTGGTTCTGCGGACCCCCTCTGCCCCTAGGGCGGTGTCTGTTGTTGTTACCTCCTCTGCCTCTGGGGGTAAACTGACCTCTTGCGTCAAGCGCGACTCCTTGAGATTTGCGAAATCACATTTTCCCACCCTTCTGACCCTTAGGGTATGGTCTTGAAGGGGTGGAGAAAGGGACTCCTACGGCAGAAAGAGTCTTGCCATCTTGTTCGCATCTGGTCAAGGTGTCTTTCACTTGAGGTCCGAACAAAGCCGAACCATCAAAAGGGGAATTTGTGAAGGACGCCTTGAAAGGGTCCGCGAAATTACACAGCCGCATCCAGGCATGACGCCTTAAGGCCACTCTTGTGCCCGTGGCCCTACTCGCTCCATCGGCTGCATATGAAATTAGACGCATGGAGGAGTTAACAATCGAGTTCAGGGTTCCAAGCTGTGAGTTTTATTTATCCTGGGACCCAGCAGCTGATGGACCCTGTAAGACTTCTCCCAATATCTCTCTGAAGGCGGGAGAAGTGACACAAGTAATTCAGCGACCGCATGGTAAAGGTCGCTGAAGAAAACATCCGCTTACCGTACCTATCCATGGTCCTAGAATCCTTATTAGGAGGATGGATAGGTACTGAAGGATCAGCTAGTTCCTTCTTGGTGGCTGCAGCCACCACCATGGCATCCGCTGGTACACCTTTTCTTAGGAATTGCTTGTCAACTGGTGCTGTGATGAATTTAGATGGCCTCCGAGGGGTGGGTTCCACCGAATCCGGGGCTGACCACGCCTTCCAAGCCACTACTTCCATAAGGGGGACGAAAGGCGGAGACACCCAGGAAGTGGAGGGTCGAGAACCAAACGCCTCCAGGTACACCGACTCGTCCTCGGAAGGATTAAGGGGAAGACCAGTTCCCCCTCGCTTTAGGATTTCTAGGATGTCTGAGAAAGAGACATCCTCAGAGGGGGACTTTGGGGATCCCTCCGACTCATCCAAGTCGGTGTCAGATGTAATGGACTCAGGGGAGTCCACATGCTTCCTCTTACATGTCCTCTTACGCGGAGGCTCTGCTGACAGGTCAGGAGAAGCCTTGGAAGAGGAAGAAATTCCCAGTGGGGAAACCTGAGGCGTTGGATCTCTGGGTCCGGGAGCAAGAGAGTGGGAAGAGATATCAGCAGAGACTGTAGTGGGAGGAGCTGACCGTTGACTATGCCCTGGGGCTAGTACGCTCCTCATCACCTCGAAGGCTCCCCTATCAGAAAGGCCAGGGGGCCCCCGCTCCGAAGAGGTAGGAACCCCAGGCCGCATCGACAGGGAAGGCTCCGATGCCGATGTCGGGGCCGAGCTCACCAGCGCAGACGCTCCGAGAGGGAGAATGGGGTCGGACAATGGTCCGATGCCACTCGCTCCCTCGGAGCCGAGAGAGATCAGGCACCTGGATCCGTCCAATGAAGGCATCAAGGAGGAGATCGGAGCGGAAGACGAAGGAGCCGAAGGGGGAGGTATTGGCTCCGATGCCACAACAGTCACGGCTCCGAACTCTGAGAGAGTGGAGGGGGAGGGATATAAGGGATAAAAAGGGAAGGTATAAAACAGTAATAGAGTTAAAGGTAGTTGGTAACTATTGAAAAAAACAACTGGGTGAAAAATTAACTCAAAAGGGTGACTGAACACTACATATATATATATATATATATATATATATATATATATATATATAAATATAAAGATTTACCAGGAGCCGGTAAAAATACACACCTCGCAAGCAAAAGTGGCAAACGAGATCTGGGGAGTTATCGCCTAGCATCATGGGATATAGGGTTGCCTCGAGCCGGTAAAATAAGCTCTCGAGCTTTAGTAAGTGGCCGAGTCGGAGCCGAGGATTGGCTCCGAACCCATCCAGCAAGAATGAAGGCGAGATTGACAACTTAACATCCTTGTTTTCAGGCTGTAGCAATGTTGAGTCCAAACACTTTTTAGGTACCACTGAAGTTTCCTCATATGCAGTCTTGCATATCGAATTAGTAGAATGCAGAATGCCATGAAGCCCAAAGCCTGCAGAATTTTTCTTGCAGATAACTGGGCCTTTGTTGCCAACATTTTGAAATAGGTGGTCAGTTGCCTTTGTATGCCTGGCATGAGATAAGCCATCTGGGCAGTTGTATTTAAGCTTGCACCCAGGAATATTATCTCTTGAGAGGGTACTAGTTATGATTTCTTTTAGTTGACTGTGTACCCTAGACCTGTTGGAAATCTCTTTACAAATGCCAGATGCTGTAGTAGAATGTCCTTGTTCTCTGCTTGAATGAGGCAGTTGTCCAAGTAAGGATATATTTGTATTCCTCTTTGTCTGCAGAATGCAATTACTGGTGCCAGGCACTTTGTGAAGACCCTGGGCGCAATAGATAAGCCAAAGGGCAGTGCAGAGAATTGGTAGTGCATTGAGCCAGCTTTGAATCTGAGGTATCTTCTGTATGTCTGTCTGATTGGGACATGCAGGTATGCCTCTTTTAGGTCTAAAGTCACAAGCCAAGCCTTCTTGCCCAACATGGGCAGAAGCTGCTGTAGAGTCAACATTTTGAATTTTGGTATATCCAGATGTGTGTTTAGAATACATAGGTCCAGTATTGGTCTCTGGGTCTTGTCCTTTCTTGGTACCAATAAAGTACAGTTTTGTACCTACCATAAATGTAGATGTCCGAAGGGTATGCATCTGCAGTCCTAACAAATGGGTTGTCCTGTCCTCAGGCAGCCCTTCGGTCGGCCGGATTCCAAAGTCTGGGTCTGGCCTCGGCTGATGTCGCACTTCACCCGACGTCATAGCTGCAGTTCTTTGGGTATAAAGGCATCAGCCGATGCCATTTTCCTCAGTGTTTCTTGCCCCAGATGCCAGGTGCCCTCTAGGAAGGCTAAATTTGGATAAAAGTAAAGTTTCCAAATAACAGACAGCAACTAAGAAATAAACATGTATGTACATATATACAAACAAATACACCATAATAGATTCCCCCAGCTAGCTAGAAGATGGGCAAATACCCTAGGAGTACCACAGAGGGGAAGGAGGGAGGGTAATCCTGACTGCAGATGCATACCCTTCGGACATCTACATTTATGGTAGGTACAAAACTGTACTATGTCCTTCATGGATGCATCTGCAGTCCTAACAAATGGGTAGAATACCATAGCCAAACTGGGGGAGGAGGTAGTAATAAGATTATGGTGTAGTTAAGATCCCTTGCAAAACAGCAGTGGCAAAACCTGCTCGGGATCTGGAGTATAAGGGTAGATTATAATGCTTGGCAAATGTATGCACGGAGCTCCAAGTAGCAGCCTCTAAAATGTCTTTGGTAGCCACTCCTCGTAAAAAAGCTGTAGTAGTGGCTGTAGCCCTTGTGGTATGAGGTCTGATGTTTTTTGGAGCTGTCTTCCCATGGTAAGCGTAACAAAATCTAATGCAATTTCCTATCCACTTAGAGATTGTCTGTTTTGAAATTGCTTTTCCTTCCATTCCTGTTGCATATGCTACCAGTAACTGGTCAGTTTTTCTATTGTTCTTGGTTCTGTCCAGGTAGTAGCGCAATTGTCTATGTACATCCAAGGTATGTAATAGCCTTTCTCCCCTGTTCTGTGGGTTGGGGAAGAATGTAGGCAGGTGGATAGCTTGGTTTAAAGATACCCTGGAGACCACCTTTGGCATAAAAGTAGGATTAGTTCTCAAGGACACACTATCATGATGGAAGATAAGGAAGGGTTGTACTGCCATTAATGCCTGTAATTCAGAAACCCTTCTTGCTGAAGTGATTGCAAGCAGGAAAGCAGTTTTCCATGATAAATACTGTAATTCTGCTGTTGCTGCTGGTTCAAAAGGAGGGAGTGTCAATTTTTCTAGTACAAAGTTCAAGTCCCAAGCGGGCAATGGTGGCTTCCTTGGTGGTTTTACATTTTTAATTCCTCTCAGAAACTGCCTGAGTAGAGGATGTGAGAAGACTGGAGGATCCATGTTGTATTCTGCCGAAATGGCTGATGCATGAATCTTAATGGAAGAATAGGACAGGCCATTGTGGAAAAGTTCTGCCAAGTATTCCAGGATGTTAGCTATGTTTACCAGTGACACATTTTCTCCTTTTGCTGCACTCCAAATGAGATATCTTTTCCATTTTGCTGAATAAGTTTTCCTTGTTGAGGGTCTGCGAGCCTCCAAGATAATGTCCTTAACCCTTTGAGATAAATCTGGGTTATTGTGTCTTATGCAATGTTCCAGGCAGCTAGCTGCAGCGTTTTTAGGTTTGGATGCAGGGTTTTGAAGTTGTTCTGTGTTAGCAGTAAGGGAACTAGGGGTAGAGGCCATATTTGTTCCCGAGACACACTCCTCAGTAATGGGTACCAATGCTGCCTTGGCCAGTCTGGAGCTATCAGGATGATCCTTGGCCGGTCTTCTTTGATCTTCAGTAGTACCTTGTGCATCAAAGAAAGAGGTGGGAATGCATATGCTGTCAGGTTTTTCCAACTGAAAGAGAGGGAGTCCACCTTCCAAGCAAGTGGGTGGTATGCCCTTGTGCAGAATTTTTTCAATTGGTGGTTGTGTGGGGATGCGAATAAGTCTATTTCTGGTAGTCCCCATTTCCTTGTAATGGATTTGAAGATGTCTGGATGCAGCATCCATTCGTGGGCATCCGTGGTAGTTCTGCTTAGGATGTCTGCTAGTATATTTTCTTTTCCTGGTACAAATATTGCCTGTAGCTGAATGTTGTAGCTCAGGGCCACATTCCAGAGGTCCATTGCCATCCGGCATAGAGGGTATGAATGTGTGCCTCCCTGTTTGTTGATGTACCACATAACTGTGGTGTTGTCCGTCCTTATCAGCAATTGACCCTGTTGAAGAAACGGTCTGAATGTCTGGATTGCCAGTTTTACTGCCAGCATCTCCTTTTGATTTATGTGTAGGTTCAGCTGCTCTTGAGTCCATAGGCCTTGTATGCACTTGTCCAGCATGTGTGCCCCCCAACCGAGGTCTGAGGCGTCCGTGGTGATAGTCTGGCTTGGTTGAGGGCTGTGGAAGGGCAATCCTTTGTTCAATTGACAGGCCTGGGCCCACCATTGGAATTCTTGCTTCAGGCATGGAATTATTGGAATTTGGGTTTCTAGGCTGTGCTTGTGCTGAGACCATAAATTCCTTAGGTACCATTGCAACTTCCTCATATGTAGTCTGGCATGTGGAATCAATATTATGCAGGATGCCATGTAACCCAGGGCTTGCAGGACTTTCCTTGCTGTTAGCTGGTTCTGCGTTGTTAATGCCATGAAATAGAGAGGAAGGTGCCTCTGCTTTTCTGCTGTGAGGGATGCCATTTGATTTGAAGTGTCCAGTTCTGCACCCAAGAAAGTTATTGTCTGGGATGGTATCAGCCTTGACTTTTTTATACTGACTGTGTACCCCAAGGCTTGTAGTAGATGAATGACCTTTTTCAAATCTTTTTCTAATTTGTTTTTGTTGTCCGCTTGTAACAGGCAGTCGTCCAGGTAAGGGTAAATTTGAATCCCCTGAAGCCTGCAATAAGCAATTACTGATGCCAGGCATTTCGTGAATACTCTGGGCGCAGTAGATAAGCCAAAGGGCAATGCTGAGAATTGATAATGCTCTGATCCTGCAAGAAATCTGAGGTATCTTTTGCAATTTGGTCGAATGGGGACGTGCAGGTATGCCTCCTTGAGATCTAGAGTAACCAGCCAAGACTCCTTGCCCAGCATGGGAAGGAGCTGCTGTAGGGTCAGCATCTTGAATTTTGGAACAATGAGATATGTGTTTAGAGCGGACAGGTCGAGAATAGGTCTCCATTGGTTTTCTTTTCTTGGCACCAGGAAAAGTCTGGAGTAAAATCCTTGCCCTTGTTCCATAGACGGTACCTTTTCTATAGCTCTCATCCTTATCAAGTGTTCTATTTGTTCTAGAGCTTTTTTCTTTTGATTTGGAGGTAGGTTTGGCAATCCTCTCTTCCTTGGCAGAGTATGGAAGCGAAACGTGTAACCTTGGTCTATTGTCTGTAAAATCCATTTGTCTCCTGTGATGTGATGCCAGTTTTCCGAAAATAAGGCTAGTTTTCCACCCAAGGGTGCTTCTAGTTGTTCCCTGGTAGGCGGTCTCAGAGCCAAGTCACTGTGATTGTCCTGTGGAAGTGGTAGTGGCTGGATCTGTGGCAGTACTTCGCTGGTTGTTGGGCTGCCACTGACGCCCCCTGTAGGCACCTCTGGATTGACCCCTGCCTCTTGGGCGCCTATTCCTGCCTCTCTGTGTTCTGGTGTCTGGAAAGGACCAATTCTTGGAAGGCCAGTTCCTACTAAACCTTGGAGGCTGGACCTGTAAGAACTCCTTGACTGTCTGTACAGATTTAGCTTTCTCTTCCACCTTCTTCAGCACCTGCTGTGCAGGGGAGCCAAACAAATTGAGCTTATCCATGGGAGCATCTAGAAGCTTTGATTTAACATGGTCTGGTAAGGACTGCTCTTTTAACCATGCATGCCTTCTGATCACTGTACCAGTCATAGCTGATCTAAAGGAAGCCTCCAGTACATCATAGCCACATTTTAAGGAATGATTACTGACCTGCTGAATGTTATGTACCATTTCCTGAAGAGATTTTTTTGTCTAATGGTTCAGGCGAGGACAGTTTTTTAGTTAACTGGTCTAACATAAATTCCTGATACTGAATCATGTGGAATTGACAGTTTAAGGCCCTAGCTGAAAGAGTAGCAGAAGTGTAAACTTTTTTACCCCATCTCTAAGGCCCTGGATTCCCTTTCAGAGGGGGTTTTTGGCAGAGGTAGCTGCTACTGCCTTGGGTCCCTGTGAAATAGTTTCAGGATCTGCAAAAGGAGCCTTATACAAATGATAATGTGTGTCCGGAACCCTGTAGTACCTGTCGGGCTTAGCAGGGGCCGGAGGAAGTGAATCAGGAGCAGAACAAGCATCATTAAATGCATCATCCACAACAGTAAGTACTGGAGGAATGGCTAAAGGCCTATGCTGTGGCAAATGCAAAAAGGTCCTAAGCCTTTTCCTAGAGTCTGAGAAATCCTGGCCCTGCCATTGAAATTGTTCCCTCATAGCATGCAAGGTTTCCCCAAAAGAAAATTCCTCAGGAGGAGAGGCAGAAGGAATGGAGTCTTCTGCATCAGAGTCCTCATAAGGGGAATAAGGGCCCTCTGGAGGGTCTGTATGTTCTGAATCATCAGAGGAGTAATCTGTAGAAACTGGCTCAGGGGGCTCTGCTCTAGGCCTCTTCTCTGGAGGTGGGTGAGAGGCCCTGTCAGGGTGAGGTTGGGATCCCCGGATCAAGGAAATAAGATCCTCTGCTAGACTAAGCATTTGAGTACTAGAGCTAGGCCTGTGAGAGGGGGTCTTAGCAGGCACACTCTTGGTAGGTTTTGCTGCTTTAGCCCTGGCAAAAGCCTTAATCGACATGGATGCAGGGGGCCTAGCAGCTCCACATGCAGGAGTAGATATATCTAAAGGAATAGTATCAGATAAATCCTGGGATCCTGTAGGAGCAGGTGGGATTTCAGTAGCAGATTCTGCCATGCTGGATGAGGCCTCGGTAGGAGGCAAGCTTTCGGCCGAAGGAAGGACCGTGGACTCGGTTTCAGCCGAAACAGAGACACTCGCGGTTGACTTAACCGCGGTTTTGGCCGAAACCGCGGACCGCGAGTGTCGGTCCTTTTCCTTGCGCTTTTTAGTAAATTGCGAAGTCGAAGTCTCCGACGGCATGTTATAAGCAAAAGCGGAGCCGAAAAACTCCTCAGCAAATTCCGACCGACGTCTAAGTGTCCGTCGGTTTAAAGAAGCACAGGCTAGACAAGCTGCTACGTCGTGGTCTGGGCCTAAACAAGGTAGGCAGTAAGAGTGGAAATCTTTATGAGGTATTTGTTTCCCACAAGTTAAACAGTTATTCACTTTTTCTGACATCGGCTGAGGCAAGAAAGAGTCCCCAATGGGGTACTTAGCTTTTTAGAAGTCTTCGGTAGTAGTAATCTCTGGTTCTGACCGACCGGCACTTGCGAACAGCTTCTGCTTCGGGCGCCACGCGGCAAGAAAGACTGAGGAAAATGGCGTCGGCTGATGCCTTTATACCCGAAGAACTGCAGCTATGACGTCGGGTGAAGTGCGACATCAGCCGAGGCCAGACCCAGACTTTGGAATCCGGACGACCGAAGGGCTGCCTGAGGACAGGACAACCCATTTGTTAGGACTGCAGATGCATCCATGAAGGACATCAGCCTTGAATAAAATCCTTGTCCCTGCTCTTGCTCTGGTACTTGCTGAATGGCCCTCATGTCCATGAGGGATAAGACTTGTTTCTGTGCCTCTGCCCACTGATGTTTTGGCAGGTCTGGCCAACCGTTTGTCCTTGGCAGGGTATGGAAGTGAAACTTGTAGCCTTGTGACACTATGTCTAGGACCCATTTGTCATGGGTTATTATGTGCCAATTTTGAGAAAAAAAGTGCTAGTTTTCCCCATAAAGGTGCTGTTTCCTGAATGGTTGTGATTTGTCTTCTCCACTTTTGGAGGTAGAAGCACCCCATTGTTTAGACCTGTAGGAACCTTGGGCTGGGATCTGCCTCTAGGGCGTCTGTATCTGCCCCTTCGTGGTCTGTTTGACACTGGAAAGGACCAATTCTTTGTAGGCCAGTGTCTGCTAAATCTTGGAGGCTGTACCTGTAAGAAATCCTTGACCATTTGCATGGATTTAGCTTTGTCCTCCATTTCTTTAACACCTCTTCTGCTTTAATACCAAACAAGGTATCATGTTGTAATGAAGCATCTAATAATTTTGCTTTGACATGATCAGGCAGATTTTGTTCCTTTAACCAAGCTTGCGTCCTGATGACAGAACCCGTAACAGCGGCCCTGCAGCAGGGTAGACTTGGCAAGAGGCACATGTCTGGACCCCTTTCACCTTTGGGAGGAGGATGAGACTGCCTGCGAACAAAAGCAGACTTTGAAGGGTAACTCCTCTGAAACTTTGGAATAGTAGAAACAAAAATATATTTCAACTCCTGCAAGGTCTTGCCCATATCCTAGGGAGACTTTAGCAGCAGCACCAAGAAAGATTTTTATTATCCAAAGGAGCATCCGATGATTTAGCCTTAATGCCGTTAAACACAGCCTGAAAATGAAGCCGTGACTAACGCCTCATAACAGAACCAAATGCAGCAATCCTGGGGGATGCAACAGCTGTATTATTACTGTACTTAAGAGTGGTGGGCACCTTAAGAGATGGGATCCAACAATACAATGGCAGAAGCCTTCCTCTAAGAGTCATGAAGATCGGAAATTACCTGAGAAAGGGGAAAACATACCTGGTCATATTAATCTAGTAATTAATGGCCCTAAAAGATAAGGTAACAGCAGTATAAAACTTCTTGCCCAGCCTCTCTTCAGAATACTGATCCTCAGAGGAATACAGTTCCTTAGGTCTTTTAAGAGTGGGAGACCAGGGAGGGGCAGGCACAGACGCCCCTTGAAGAATCTTTAAAGCCATTAAAGCATTAAACAAACCCTGAGTAAAATCCAGCCATTTTCCTTGGGGACACTTAACTGCAGGTGGAAAATATGCTTGGCTTTCTATTTCTTTTTCTGCGGGATGTCTGCATAAAACACCCCAGAATGGTCAGACCCTTGGCAACATGCAATAAGCATAGTTGGGATCACCTCTCTCACTAAAATCTGTGTAATCCCCCTTGGTCCCTTGGATATAATCAGCCATGGTTTCCACCTCAATGTCTGTAGCAGGCATCTGTAAAGCCTCCGAAGACGTGTAAGAAGCTAGATCCATGCTGGCCACTGATAAGGTCATGGCAGAGGAATCCAAAGCAACCACTGGATGATCCTAAGGGCTTTAACTATAGGTAATTAAATCTTCAGCCATTTTAAGCATCTGCTTTTTAGGCATGGGGCCTGGGGATGGGCCCTGTGCAACAGGCCTCTTGGGATGCATGGCTGATTTGGACTTAGTGAAGGCCTTAATGGAAAAGGAAGATGAGGGTCTAAATACACCCTGGGTGGAAGTGGACCTGTCCACATTAGGAGGCTCAACACTCACTGTGGTTTCGGTGGTTGTAGTCTGAGTAAGGGCCGAGGTACCAGCGGTCCGCCAAGGAAGTGTCGTCGGTAGTCAGGGACTGCATAGGTGTCTCGCTGAGAACTGGACCACGTGTAGCCGGTTTTGGCGTGGTGTCGGTGGAGACCGCGGACCTCGCGTGTCGGTCCTTGTCCTTTCGTTTTTTGGACAAAACGGTAGTCGGAGTATCCGAAGACATTTTATAATCAAAGGCTTTACCAAAATAATGTTGGGCGAACTCCGCCCGACGCTTAATAGTGCGTTTATTGAAAGTAGCGCAAAAGCGACAGCCCGAGACGTCGTGGTCTGGGCCTAAACAAGGTATGCAAAGGGAATGGAAATCCTTATGCGGTATTTGCTTCCCACAAGAAATACAATTGTTAACTTTGTCTGACATCGGTCTGAGGCAAGATTTCCCCAACGGGGTACTTAGCTTTAATGAAGACTTCGGTTTCCGATTTTTTTGTAAATTCAGGAGCTGGCCGACCGGCACTTGCGAACTGCTTCTGCTTCGGGCACTGCGCTGCAAAAAAGACTGGAGAATATGGCGTCGGCTGTGATTTATATACCCCTGTCGCACTGACGTCAGGGAAGAAGGCGACAACAACCGACGCCGGACCAAGACTTTGGAATTCGGCCGACCGAGGACCCGCCTGACGGCAGAGAACCCATATGTGATTACTGCAGCTGTATGCACGATGAACATCCAGGACAGAAGAAAGGCATTCAGACCGATGTTCAAAGATGGCACTTGGACTGGTGGCAAAGTTGTTCTGAGTGTGTGCATCTGTATGTCACCTTTATGACCTATGCCTTACGCAGGGGGTGGTACTACAGGCTTTGGTATACTGGCTGGATGTTGCGTTATCCTTAGCAGGAGATCCCTTCACTTATGAATATTGCAACAGTGATATGGAAGGACATCTCTAGCGACACAATGAGCAGAAGAGAAGGCATATTTAGTCTTCTGTGTCTTTTCTTATTATCATCAGCATGGAAAAAACGGGAAGTATCTGACCCCTGACATACCTCAATAAAGGAAATTAAACTTCTTCTTGGACCAAAATTTGTGGTATGTCCTCAGAAACAGTATGACTTGGCTCCCTTTACCTAGCCAAAGAGGTTATCTAATCAGCTGAACAGGACAAACCAAGAAACTATGCCTCATCGGTCTCCAATGGGGTCACGATAGCAGGAGCAGTGGAAAACCCTGGGCAGTCTGAGGGCTCACAAACTACCACAGCAGAGACATCAGTTTCAACTGGACAACAGAAGTTTCAGACTTCTGACTTTTTAAGCTTCTTCCTTGGCTCATGTGGAATGTCAAACTGGGAAGATTTGGAGGCCATCTTACCCCATAACAGCTGCAAGTCTTTGATTTTCTAAATATTACAGGAAAACAACTGGCTCCTTGGGGTACTAGGAACAAATGATTAACAAATGGAGTACTCCTTATAATTCTGGTGGGATCCTAGCAAAATAAGCATTTAGTGCAGCCATCTCTATATGAAGTCTGCCCCTCACAGTCACATTTACCATTCTTAGCTGACATGACAAAATCTTGTTTCTGTCATAAAAGGTAAGAAAAGAGGAAGTTTCCCTAACAGGGATACTTTGCTACCCACTCTCAATGGAAACTGGCATAGGTCATACGGCTGACAGACCAAAGAGAAAGTATGTCTCACTGTTTGGATTTAATTTATTTTTTATTTGTTTTCCTGGATACAGCACTGAAATCCATGGCTCTTTTTCAGACTTAGTCCAGAAGCGGTGTCTGGTTAAGCGACTTGCACACAGTCACACAATTAGGCGATGGAAGCTGAAGGAATCAAACCTTGCACCACAAGAAACAGCTTAATAGCTCCTTAATCATCTAAACCAGCTGCAAGACTGGGTTGACAGCAAGAAAGTTCTGGAGAATTTTGCACCCATATGTCCCCTACGTACCGCATTGCATTCTCATGCTTAAGGCATACGTTAGACATATAGCATAAGAGGAAGGTGCCCAAGATTTGATATGCTGGCTAGATGTATGGTATCTTTGGCAGGATACTACCCGTAAGTAATCAACAATATAATAGTGATCAAGGAAGAACACTTGGTGAGATGTGCAGGGCACCACCAAGCCCCAGCAATGTATTTGCTGATGTACAGGCCCTTCCACCTTACAGGAACATACACAACCTCTGACATGCCCTGAAAGATTATCCAAAGAACCTTACAGCAGATGACCAACAAAGTTGTGCAGACACTACTCATGAAAGTCCCTTAGTCAGGTGGTAATGCAGAAAAGTAAGGAGAAGGAAGATCATTCACTGGAAAGTATAGCAACAATGAAGGATTTTAAGCCTCACCACTTCCACTTAGGGAGGGCACATTTCTGTAGAGAATGATAAAAATGAAACCACTTGTCTACAATGGAACTCACAGGACCACAGAACTGGCAAGACATGGAACACTTGGATCAATATATAATGGACAGCACCATTCTCCATACCATGACTAGTATAATAAGAACTCTACTGCATACATAGTCAAAGGACGTGATGACAAAGTACAGTTTTGTACCTACCATAAATGTAGATGTCCGAACTGGATAGCATCTGCAGTCATAACAAGTGGGTTGTCCTGTCGTCAGGCAGCCCTGCAGTCGGCCGGATTCCAAAGTCCGGGTCCGGCTTCGGCTGATGTCGCACTCCACCCGACGTCATCTCTGTTGGTCTTCGGGTATAAAAGCATCAGCCGACGCCATTTTCCTCAGTGTTTCTTGCCCCAGATGCCAGTAGCCCTCTTGCAGGCTAAAATTTGGATAGATGCCAATGTTTCCAAATAGATAGAGGTAAACACAACAATAAGCATATATGTACATATATACAAACAAATACACCATAAAAGACTCCCCAACAGCTAGCTATTAGGAGGGTAAACACCCTAGGAGTACCACAGAGGGAAGGAGGGAGGGTAATCCTGACTGCAGATGCTATCCAGTTCGGACATCTACATTTATGGTAGGTACAAAACTGTACTATGTCCTTCATGGATGCATCTGCAGTCATAACAAGTGGGTAGAATACCATAGCCAACTAGGGAGGAGGATAAAAGTAGATTATGGTGTGTTTAGGATCCCTTGCAGTACAGCAGTGGCAAACCCTGCTCGGGATCTGGAATATAGAGGCAAATTATAATGCTTGGCAAATGTATGCACGGAGGTCCAAGTAGCCGCCTCAATAATGTCTTTGGTTGCCACTCCTCGTAAGAAGGCTGTGGTAGTGGCTGTTGCTCTTGTAGAATGAGGTCTTATGTTCTGTGGAATTGGTTTTCCATGGAAGGAGTAACAGTATCGTATGCAATTTCCTATCCATTTGGAGATTGTCTGTTTGGAAATAGCTTTTCCTTCCCTTCCTGTTGCATAGGCTACAAAAGTTGGTCAGTCTTTCTGCTATTTTTGTTCTGTCCAAGTAGTAGCGTAGCTGTCTATGTACATCCAAGGTATGCAGTATTCTTTCCCTCTGTTTTGTGGGTTGGGAAAGAAGGTAGGTAGGTGGATTGCCTGGTTCAAAGATACTCTGGATACCACCTTGGGCATAAATGTAGGATTAGTCCTCATGGACACTCTATCTTGGTGGAAGATTAGGAAGGGTTGCACTGCCATTAAGGCCTGTAGTTCTGAAACCCTCCTTGCTGAAGTAATTGCCAGTAGGAAAGCAGTTTTCCATGACAGGTGTTGTAGGTCTGCTGTTGCTGCTGGTTCAAAGGGTGATAGTGTCAACTTTTCTAGCACAAAGTTTAAATCCCAAGCTGGTAATGGTGGTTTCCTTGGAGGTTTTACATTCTTGATTCCTCTGAGGAACTGCCTGAGCAAAGGGTGAAAAAAACAGGTGGATCAAAGCTGTATTCTGCTGAAATAGCTGATGCATGTATCTTGATGGAGGAGTAGGACAGGCCTGAATGAAGAAGTTCGCCAGATACTCCAGAATGTTAGGCATATCTATGTTTGACACATCTTTTCCTCTTTCGGTACTCCAAATGACAAACCTTTTCCATTTTCCAGCACAGTTCCTTCTTGTTGAAGGTCTGCGTGCTTCAAGAATAATGTCTTTAACTCTTTGAGAAAGTTCTGGATTAGCTGCTGCTATGTGATGTTCCATGCAGTCAGTTGTAGCGTTTTAGGTTTGGATGTATGATGCTGTAGTTGTTCTGAGTTAACATCAAAGGCATCAGGGTATTGGCCACATATTGTTCCGAGACATGCTCTTCAGTAGTGGGTACCAGTGTTGTCTTGGCCAGTTTGGGGCTATCAGGATTATCCTTGGACGTTCTTCCTTGATTTTTAGTAGTACCTTGTGTATCAAAGGAAGAGGTGGGAATGCATATGCTGTTAGGCCTTTCCAGTTGAAGGAGAGTGAGTCCACTTTCCATGCTAGTGGATGGAATGTCCTTGTGCAGAATTTTTGAGCTGGTGATTGAGAGGTGATGCGAATAGGTCTATCTGTGGCATTCCCCATTTCTTTGAGATGGTCTTGAAGATGTCCGGGTGCAGTTTCCATTCGTGGGCATCCGAAGTGGTTCTGCTTAATATGTCTGCTAGAGTATTGTCTTTCCCGGTACAAATATTGCCTGTAACTGAATGTTGTAGCTGAGTGCCAGGGTCCACAGCTCCAAGGTCATTCTGCATAGGGGTATGAATGAGTGCCTCCTGTTTGTTGATGTACCACATGACTGTGGTGTTGTCTGTCCTTATCATCAACTGGCCCTCTTTGAGGAATGGTTTGAACTTTTGGATTGCCAGTTTTACTGCCAGCATTTCTTTTAGATTGATGTGCAGGTGAAGTTGATCCTGTGTCCACAATCCTTGCACGCATTTGTCCAGCATGTGGGCCCCCATCCTAGGTCTGAAGCGTCTGTTGTGATGGTCTGGCTTGGTTGACATCTGCGAAAGGGTAGGCCTGGGTTTGACTGGCATGCCTGAGCCCACCATAGGAACTCCTGTTTTAAGCATGGAATTAGTGGGATTTCTGTTTCTAGACTGTGTCTGTGTTGGGACCATAAATTCTTTAGGTACCACTGTAGTTTCCTCATATGTAGTCTGGCAAATGGGACCAAGATTATGCATGATGCCATGAAGCCCAAGGCCTGCAGAAATTTTCTTGCTGTTAACTTGTTCAGTTTTGTTAGTGCCAAGAAGTAAAGTGGAAGTTCTTTTGTTTTTCTGTAGTCAGGAATGCCATTTGTTGTACTGTGTCCAATTCCGCCCAAGAATGTCCTTGTTTGGGATGGTATCAGCCTTGACTTTTGTAAATTGACTGTGTATCCCAGTCCTTGTAGCAAGTAAATGACCCTTTGTAAATCTGTTGTCAGCTTGCTTTTGTTGTCCCCTTGTAGCAGGCAGTCGTCCAGGTATGGGTAAATTTGAATTCCTGTAGTCTGCAATGGGCGATTACTGATGCCAGGCATTTTGTGAATACTCTGGGCGCAGTAGATAAGCCAAAGGGCAATGCTGAGAATTGATAGTGCTCTGATCCTGCAAGAAATCTGAGGTATCTTCTGCAGATTGGTCGAATGGGGACGTGCAGGTATGCCTCCTTGAGATCTAGAGTTACCAGCCAAGACTCCTTGCCCAGCATGGGAAGAAGTTGCTGTAGGGTCAGCATTTTGAATTTTGGGACAATGATGTATGTATTTAAGGTGGACAGATCGAGAATTGGTCTCCAACTTTTTCCTTTCTTGGAACTAGGAATAGTCTGGAATAGAACCCTTTCCTTGTTCTGCTGTTGGCACTCTTTCCACCGCTCTCATGTTGGCTAACTCCATTATCTGGCGTAGAGCCTCTGTTTTTTGATTTGGAGGTAGATTTGGCATTCCTCTTTTGACTGGTAAAGTGTGGAAGTGAAACCGGTAACCTTGATCTATGGTTTGTAAAATCCACTTGTCTTTTGTTATGTAGTGCCAGTTCTTTGAAAATAAGGTTAACTTTCCGCCTAGAGGAGCTGCTATTTGTTCCCTGGTAGGCGGAGTTAGGATTAAGTCACTGTGGTTGTGCTGATGTAGTGGCAGTGGCTGTGTCTGTGCCTCTGTTGTTACCTTGCCACTGTCGTCCTCTGTAGGCACCTCCTCTGGGTTGGTTTCTGCCTCTGGAACGTCTATTCCTGCCCCTATGAAATTTTGTGGAGTCAGGAAAGGACCAATTTTTGGCAGGCCAGTTCCTGCTAAACCTTGGGGGTTGAACCTGCAAGAAATCTTTAACAGTTTGAACAGATTTTGCCTTTTCTTCCATTTTCTTCATAACCTGCTGGGCAGGTGTACCAAACAAACTTGTCTTGTCCATAGGAGCATCTAGCAACTTGGCTTTAACATGATCCGGTAAAGCTTGTTCCTTTAGCCATGCATGCCTTCTTATCACTGTGCCTGTCATGGCTGATCTAAATGAAGCCTCCAGTGCATCATAGCCACATTTTAAGGAATGGTTGCTAACCTGTTGTATGTTATTTACCATCTCTAATACATATTTCTTATCAAGAGATTCATCAGTGGTTAGTTTTTAGTTAACTGATCAAGCATAAACTCTTGGTATTGTATCATGTGAAACTGACAGTTTAAAGCTCTAGCTGAGAGAGTAGCTGAAGTGTAGACCTTTTACCCCATCTGTCTAATGACCTTGCTTCCCTTTCAGAAGGAATAGGGTTTTAGCTGTGGTCGCTACTGCCTTGGGACCCTGGGATATAGTTTCTGGGTCTGCAAGTGGGGCCTTGTAAAGGTGGTGATGAGTATCTGGCACCCTGTAAAATCTGTCTGGTTTGGCAGGGGCTGGGGTAAAGAATCTGGAGCGGAGCAAACATCATTAAAAGCATCATCCACCACAGATAGAACAGGAGGTATAGCTAAGGGCCTGTGCTGTGGGAGGTGCAGAAAGGTTCTAAGTCTTTTTCTGGAGTCTGAAAAATCCTGTTGCTGCCATTGGAACTGTTCTCGCATGGCATGCAAGGTTTCCCCAAAGGAGAATTCTTCTGGTGGGGAAGCAGCAGGAATGGATTCTTCAGCATCAGAATCTTCAAAATTGGAGAAGGGAGCCTCTGGCTGGTCAGTTATGTCTGATTCATCAGCAGAATCATCAGAAGACACTGGCTCAGGGGCTCTGCCCTAGGTCTCTTCTCTGGGGCTGAGAGGCCCTGTCTGGGTGAGATTGAGATCCTCTAATTAAAGAAATTAAATCTTCTGCCAAAGAAAGCATTTGAGAACTAGAAGAGGGCCTGGATGTGGGGGTTTAACAGGCACTGATTTAGTAGTCTTGGCTGCTTTAGCCCTGGCGAAGGCCTTAATGGACATGGCTGCTGGAGGCCTAGCAGCACCACGTGCTGGGGTAGAGACATCCAAGGGGATGGTGTCTGATAAGTCAACCACCGTAGTGGGTAAAAATTCTGAGGTCGATTCAAGAGTTGTAGCAGGGGCCTCAGTAGTAAGAATAGGTTCAGCTGTGCTTAGATCAGTTTTCTCGGTTTCGACCGAAACCGAGACACTCATGTTTGCTTTACCGTGGTTTCGGCGAAACCGCGGACCGCGAGTGTCGGTCTTTATCTTTGCGTTTTTTGGAAGACTGGGTAGTCGGAGGATCCGACGGCATAATGTACGCAAAATCAGTACCGAAAAACTGTTCTGCAAACTCCGACCGACGCCTAAGCGTTCGTCGGTTGAAAGAGGCACAGGCCGAACAGGCTGCTACGTCGTGGGCTGGGCCTAAACAAGGCAGACAGTAAGAGTGGAAATCTTTATGAGGTATTTGTTTCCCACAGGTTAAACAATTGTTAACTTTTTCTGACATCGGCTGAGGCAAGAAAGAGTCCCAACGGGTACTTAGCTTTAGAAGTCTTCAAGTAGTATTCGGTAGAAGTAATCTCTGGATCCGACCGACAGGCACTTGCGAACAGCTTCTGCTTGGCGCCACGCCGCAAGAAAGACTGAGGAAAATGGCTGATGCTTTTAAGACCAACAGAGATGACGGCCGACTGCAGGGCTGCCTGACGACAGGACAACCCACTTGTTATGACTGCAGATGCATCCATGAAGGACATCAGAAGGCTATTGAACTGGGCATATTCTTGCACTAGGACTGAAGCAGCTGCTGGGTTAGGCATACCTTCCTTGATTGCAGGGAGGAATGCAGACATAACAGACTTACTGCCATGTGAGGCAACAACCATTATCAAGTTTGTTTTTTTTTTCTTACTGTGGTACCTCCTATAAGTCTTCAGCCCTTTCTGCCTCCAGGACCCACTGTCAACTAGCCTAAGTCCCAGCTCTATCCCTTTTCTACAATGTCCCACACTAAAGGACAAGTCCCAGTTTTATCACTTACTGGGTGGGGTCCTGCTATAGGTCCAGGCAAGATGGCATGGCTAACCTTCGTCCTGGCAAATGGGGAGTAGAATGGCAGAGAATTGTTGTCGCACTGTGTCCAGTTCTTGCAAATGACCTTTACATGCAACTAAGTACAGTTGTGTACACTTAAATGTAGAACTCACTGTTGCAGTCATCACATAGGTTCATAGGTAGATACTAGGCTACCAGCCAGAGTATATTTATTAGATTAACCTACTGTGCCTCTGTAAAGTAGGTCACAGAAAGATTAGTTTACTGCCTCTGTCTAGCAGGGACACAGAAGATATCAGCATGTCCTATTGAGGTGGAGCATGTCGGCATAGATCGCCTCTGCTGAGTAAAGCTGGTCTGTTTGTAGCCCATGATCCGGTACTTTGGGGTCTCTCCAGTTGCTGCAGGTGTCGGGCATTGTATTCAATTATGGGCCTGATGTTGATCTAAATCTTTCTAACCACTTTGGCAATGTGATTATCAAAGGAGAGATTACTATCTATGTTGGTCCCCAAATCTCTAATTACTTCTTCAATGGATTACCACCTATGTGGTAAGATGACTATGCACTTTTCTGTGAGACCGGAGGATGCTTGTGTCAGCTGGAAGTTTGCAGTCATCTGTGAACTTTGTCAGCCATAATCCCAGTATATACAACAAAGAGAGGTCCCAGAACTGATACCTCTGTGACGCGCCACTTAACTGGTTTGATTTGGTTTGGGCACCCAAGCATTCTGACCATGTGGGTTCTATCTTTGAGCCAGTTTTTGCAACCAACCCATTGATATATATGATATTATTTATTTAAGCTGGTAAGCTTATGATTGTGGTGTGGGGTGTGTATTGTGTTTTTTTGGCTTTTAAGGTAGGCTGTGTGGACTACCTGCCCCTCCCTCATCTTTTTTAACTGTTTGTAAAAAAAAAACTAGGTTTAAGAGGCAAGATCTGCCCCTTAAAAGCTGAATTGGGTAGGGTCCAGTGTCTGATGATAACACACTCCATAGCTTTACAGACCAGACTGACCACTGTAGCTGCCATACCACTTTGGGTACATATCCTGTAGTAAAGGCTAAGTTGAACAGTGACTTAAATGTGAGGGTTCAGTTCTTCTTGAGGACAGCCTGAGACACCCTCTGGTCCCCTGTGTTTTTGTTTTGCTGGAGGGCAGCTTCACCTGTGTGCATCTGTGATCAGGGAGGTTACATTCAGTTGGGATAGGCATTTGCTCTGCCAGGATGTTGGGCAACAATTCAGCATATATGGGGGTTTCCACCCCATGTTCTGACATAACTAAAGAAGGCCTTGTGATTATCTTTTGCTAATACTGATCAGAGATGCCTTCCTTTTTGGATTTTTGCTGCCTCTTGTTGCTCATAGAATGCATTTGTAAGCTCAGTGACCCCTTCCTTGTTTTTCAGTGGTGTGAGGGACGTCAGTGTGCGGACAATAAGAGTCCCTATAACAAGTGTATTTGGTGTGGGGGTATTGTTGAGGGGGCTGTTGCTGCTTGATCTGCTTAGGAGGTCTTTGGTGTTTAGGCAGATTTTGGAGTATATGTTTTTGTGTGTTTATGTGTTGTATGCAGATGCACAATAGATCTGTGTGAGACTGGATTTGTGGTGTGGGGTGCTACCTTCCTCCTGACTGACTGTGCCAGTCTTGGGTTGAGACAGCTCTGCCTCCAGTTTGGCTGTGTAACTGCATACTTATGAGAAGTCAAGGAGGGTGTAGTGCTTTAGTTAGTTAGTGTTTTCCTTATAAGAGCTGAGAACAGTTCTCTAGGGAAAAAAAAGAGAGCAGACTTTGTGGAGCCTGGAATAAACCTTTAAACTTAGGTGGCTGGCTGCCGCTGGCTGCTCAGTCAGTGAAAAAACACAAAGAGAGTTGTAGGCTTTTTTAAGAGAGAGAGAGAGATCAAGGAGTTTAGAATTGATCAAAATGGCCAAAAAAACAGCAGCTTCTAGGGTAAAACACTCCTCCAGGGACAGGCAGGTTGTTCAGTGTAAACAGTTCAGAACAGCAAATCTGTAACTGAACTTTCTTAACTTTCAGAAAGTGGGAAAAAAGCAAGATTTTTTTGTTTTGTTTTCTTTTTGTTGTAGTTTAAAGGTAGCAGAGATACACAAGCAGCAAAATAATCACAACAGTGCAATAAATGACCCCACACGAGTGCTAGGCCAAAAGCAGGTAAAATGCAGTTTTTAGAGAAAAAAACGATTTTAAATTAAGTGCAACACAGGAAATGCAGTAAACAGGCTCAAGATGTATTCCAAGTACTGTTACTGTTACAGATATAAACTTTAGCAAGCCGGAAAATGCCAAAAAGTAGTCGGCAAAGCAGTAAAACTTAACAAAAAATCAGGAGAAAATACTTAAAATCACAAAAGTGGCTCCTTTTCTTCTAACATTTGGGTTATCTGCTTGCAGGTAGCTCTCAGTCGGCCTGATTATCAAAGTCTTGGGTCCTGCGTTGGTTGCTGTCTCATTTTCCAAGACGTCAGGTAGTCAGGGGTATAAAGCATGCAGCTGATGCATTTACATCAGTTTTTCTTGCCCCAGATGCCAGGTGCCCCCATAATGGGAAGCAATTAAATACAAGGTTGCACCTCCAACAAAAAAGCAAATACACCATAAAGCTTTATGCATAATAAGCAAGAATAGAGGTATAGTCAATAGAAGTCAGGGGGCTGGAGGGAGGGTAACCAGGACTGCAACAGTGAATCCACTCGAACATCTACATTTATGGTAAGCGTACACAACTGTACTATGTTCTTCGTGTTTCACTGTTGCAGTCATCACATTTAGGTAGATTCCCAAAGCTAAGGATGGGAGGAGGCAGTTAGATAGCATTAAGACCAGCTATAAGACCCTGCAAGACTGGAGTGGCAAAGCCAGCTCTGGATTTAGAGAAAACTGGCAAGTGGTAATGCTTGGTGAAGGTATGTACAGAACTCCAGGTAGCAGCTTCTGTAGAGGTAGATGCAGCTCTGGTGGAATGAGGTCTTATCCCCTGTGGGGCAGGTTTTCCATGGTGCTTATAGCAGAAATGAATGCAATGGCCTATCCACTTAGAAATGGTTTGCTTTGAAATGGCCTTCCCCTCTGCCCCTGCAGCAAATGCAACCAGCAGCTGTTCAGATTTCCTGAGAGGCTCGGTTCTGTCCAAGTAAAATCTAAGTTGTCTGTGCTGTGCAAATCTAAGGAGTGCAGTATCTGTTCCCCTTTGTTCTGTGGATTAGAAAAGCAGGTTGGCAAATGAATGGATTGATTAAGAGCCACGCTGGATACCACCTTGGGCATGAAGGAGGGATTGGTCCTGAGGGACACCCTGTCTGCATGAAAGATGATGAAAGGTTCCACTGCCATAAGGGCCTGTAATTCAGATACCCTTCTTGCTGAAGTGATTGCTAAAAGGAAAACTGTTTTCCAAGAAAGGAATTTTAACTCTGCACTTGCAGTTGGCTCAAAAGCAGGAAGAGTGAGTTTTTTCCAATACAAAGTTAAGGTCCCAGGCTGGAGTTGGGGTTCTCCTGGGTGGTCTTCAGTTTTTGGCCCCTCTGAGGAACTGCTTGAGCAGTGGGTGAGAAAAGAGGGGTGGTTCTGTTTTGTAATGAGCTAAAATGGCTGAGGCATGAATTTTGATGGAGGAAAAGGAAAGGCCCTTGTGAAACATGTCAGTTAAGTACTGAAGAATCTGAGGTAAATTGGGTGCTATTGTGGCCATCCCTTGAGTTTGGTTCCAGGCACAGAATCTTTTCCATTTTTCAGCATAAAAGATTTTCTAGTACTAGGCCTCCTTGCCTCCACAATGACATCCAACACTTGTTTACTAAGGGATGGTAACAGAGAGATTAGGTAATTAGCCAGGCTGCCAGGTACAGGGTTTGAAGCTGGGGGTGCAGAATCTGGCTCTCCTGCTGTGACAGCAGGGTAGGGGTCTGAGGCAGGTGTCATGGGGCTAGCATTGACACACTGCACAAGAGGGGGTACCAGTGTTGGCATGGACAGTCTGGTGCAATCAGTATTGTCCTTGGCTTGCCCTGCTTGATCTTTAGTAGCACTTTGGAGAGGAGAGGCAGAGAGGGAAAGGTTCATAGATTAGTACTAAGCTAACTGCCCTTGAGCGCCATTTTAAGCCTAGCCAATTATCCCTTGTGAGACTCAAACCCTGCACCTTGTGTTTGTAAGGCAAACACCTTAACCATTAGGCCACCCTCCCATATGAGGGTCATGGGAGGGCATAAACTGATAGATTTTTCCAGGTGAAGGACAGGGCATCCACTTTCCAAGCTTGTTTGTGGGGAGTCCTTCTGCAGAATTTGTCCAAATGGTAGTTCTGAGGGGAGGGAAACCGGTCCGTCTCTGGGCTCCCCCATTTGTTTATAAACATGTTGAAGGCCTGGAAGAGGCAGGAAAGGACCAATTCTTAGAAGGCCAATGCCTACTAAATCTGGGAGGCTGTACCTGCAGGAAATATTTAACAGTTTGCATAGATTTAGCTTTTTCCTCCATCTTTTTAAGTACTACTTCTGCTCTGTTGCCAAACAGGCGGTCTTGGTTTAAGGGTGCCATCCAGTAATATAGCTTTAACATGATCTGGCAATGATTGTTCCTTAAGCCAAGCATGCCTTCTAAGTACAGACCCAGTGACAGCAGCCCTGCAAGATGCCTCTAATGAATCAAAACCACATTGCAAAGTATGTTTTCCAACTTGCTCAGCAGAATGCATTAAAATCCTGTAATTCTTTGTTTTCAGCACAGTCAGGAATCAACATCAGTTTCTGTTTAAGCAATCCAATAATATGTTGCTGATACTTTAACATATGAAACTGGCAGTTTAAGGCTCTAATGGCCAAAGCTGCAGAAGTGTATACCTTCTTACCCTATCTATCCAGGGCCCTGGAATCTCTATCAGAGGGGGTAGGGTTTTGGCAGTAGTAGCCTTAATGCCCTTGGGTCCCTGTGAAATGGTCTCAGGATCCGCAGTAGGATTTTTAAAAAGGAACTTGTGAGAGTCAGGCACCCTGTAATACCTGTCAGGTTTTCTGGGAGCAGGAGGTAAAGTGTCAGGGGCCAAGCTAGATTCCGAGAAGGCATCATCTACAATGTCCAGTACAGGAGGGATGGCTAAAGGCCTGTGTTGAGGTAGGAGTAAGAATTCCCTAAGCTTCTTTTTGGAGTCAGAGTAATCTTGGCTTTCCCAGCGAAAATGCTCCCTAAGAGTATGCAAGGTTTCACCAAAAGAGAAATCCTCAGGAGGGGAAGCAGAGGGAATGGAGTCCTCTGCATCAGAATCCTCATAGGTAGATAAGGGCAACTCCTGGTCATCAGAAAAAACAGAAATTTCAGAATCCTGATTAGAAGAATCAGAAGGAAAATCAGTCCTAGGTCTCTTAGAGGAGAAGGGTGCCTTCCCCTGATTAGAGTTATAAGGTCTACAGCCATTCTTATCATTTGTTTTTTAGGCATAGTGGCCTGACTATGCGGTCTGGGCGTCAGTTTTCTAGGCATGGATCGAATTTTAGGCCTTGAAGAAGAAGATGGTGTCAGTTTAATATGCAAGTCAGTAGGCCTGAATACACCCTCAGAAGCCGGGTGCCTGCACAGCAGCTCCAGACCCATCCAAGGTAGAGACATCCGCAGGTTCCACAGTTGAAGAAGCATCTCGCGGCATACCGGACTCCGAATGGGTTTCAGTAGAGGCCTGCGAATCTGAAGTAATGGATATCAGGGACTGCGAAAGCACCTCACTGAGTACCGGCTAACTGGTGACTAGCTTAGGAGAAGCGTCGTTGGCAGCTTTGGATCTATGCGGTCTATCTCTGTCTTTATCTTTGTGTTTTTCTGAATATCGGTAGTCGGGTGGCTTACCAAAGCCATTTCTGGATAATTGAACAGAGTACCAAAATATTTAGATGCGAAAATGAACCAACGATGAATAGTACGAGGTTTGAATGAGGCACAAAAGCAACAGCGAGGTAAGTCGTGGTCTGGGCCTAGGCAAGGAATACAGTACGAATTAAAACCTTTATGAGGTATTTGCTTTCCACAAGAAATACAATAGTTAACTTTTACTGACATCGGTTTAGAGCAAGAAAAAGGATCCCCAACAGGGTACTTTACTTTAGTTGAAGACTTCGGATCTGAAACTCGAAAAAGTACAGTTGTGTACCTACCATAAATGTAGATGTTCGAGTGTATTCACTGTTGCAGTCATTACTCTTGGGTTATCCTGCTGGCAGATGACCCGCGGTCGGCCAGAATTCCAAAGTCTAGGTCTGGCGTCGGTTGCTGTCGCTTCCTCCCTGACGTCAGTGCGCCAGGGGCATAAAAGATGCAACCGACGCCATTTTCTTCAGTTTTTCTTGCCCCAGATGTCAGGTGCCCCCAAAATAGGCTTAAAATATTATGCCAATAATTATGCATGCAGTAAATAAACATTTCCTTCATCTACAAGCAAATACACGACATAGGTTGTATAAGATAGAGAAGTATAGGTAAGTCCCAGCAAAGAGGGGGATGGAGGGTGGGTAACCTGGACTGCAACAGTGAATACACTCGAACATCTACATTTATGGTAGGTACACAAAGTACAGTTTTGTACCTACCATAAATGTAGATGTTCGAGTGTTCACCCTGCTGCAGTCATCACACTTGGGTTATCCTGTAATCAGGCGGTCCCGCAGTCGTATGGAGGTATCACAGAGGGTTAGTGGAGGCAATGACGCCCTGCAGAACTGCAGTGGTGAAGCCTGCCCTGGACTTAGAATAAAGAGGTAGGTGATGGTGTTTGGTGAAGGTGTGTACTGAACTCCAAGTTGCAGCTTCTAAAATTTTCTTGGTAGGGACTCCTCTGAGAAAGGCTGTAGAGGTAGCTGTTGCCCTGGTAGAGTGGGATCTAATGGTAGTAGGAACTGGTTTCCCATGATGGGTATAACAGAACCGTATGCAATGGCCTATCCATTTAGAAATGGTTTGTTTGGAAATAGCCCTCCCTTGAGAAGATGTAGCATAGGATACAAAGAGCTGGTCAGTTTTTCTGAAAGCCTTAGTTTTGTCCAAGTAGTAACGAAGCTGCCTGTGAATGTCCAAGGAATGCAAGAGTCTCTCACCTTTGTTCTGTGGATTGGGAAAGAAAGTGGGTAGATGGATGGTTTGATTAGCTACACTGGAAACCACCTTAGGCATGAAGGAAAGATTAGTTCGTAGAGAAACTCTGTCTTGATGAAAAATGAGGAAAGGTTCCATTGCCATTCCATTGCCATTAGTGCCTGTAATTCTGAGACTCTCCTAGCAGAAGTTATTGCCAGAAGCAGGACAGTCTTCCAAGATAGGAATTGAAGGTCTGCAGAGAAAGCTGGTTCAAAGGGAGGTAAAGTTAGTTTTTCCAGAACAAAGTTGAGGTCCCATGTTGGTGTAGGAGCTCTTCTAGGTGGTCTAATGTTTTTTTGCCCCTCTGAGGAACTGCTTTAGAAGAGGATGTGAAAATAAAGGTGGATTTGTGTCGTAGTGAGCTGAAATAGCTGAAGCATGGATTTTAATTGAGGAGAGGGAAAGTCCTTTGTGCAACCTCTCTGCTAAATACTGCAGAATGTGAGGTATATGAGGCTGAGTTGTGTCTTGGCCTTTAGCTTGGTTCCAGGCAGAAAACCTTTTCCATTTGTCCGAGTAAGCCTTCCTGGTGCTTGGCCTCCTGGCTTTCAGAATAACATCCAGAACTGCTTGTGAAAGGGGCTGGTTGGATGTTTAAAAGATTCGCCATGCCGCCAGGTTTAAGGTTTTTAGCTGGCTGTGTAGAATCTGTTTGTTTTGCTACGTGAGCAAATGAGGTATTTGAGGCAATATCCATGGTGGGCTGTGAGACATATTCTTCAATAGCGGGTACCAGTGCTGGCGTGGTCAGTCTGGGGCTCCGAGAATCAGTCGAGGTTTCTCCTTTTTGACCTTCAAAAGAACCTTTGTGAGAAGAGGTAATGGAGGAAAGGCATATGCTGTCAGGTTTTAGTCAAGCGAAATCAAATCGCCTCTTAATAGTACGCTTATTAAACCTAGCACAAAAACGACAAGAAGTGACGTCGTGATCAGGGCCTAGGCAAGGTATGCAATAAGAATGAAAATCCTTATGAGGTATTTGCTTCCCACAAGAAATACAATTGTTAACTTTTTCTGACATCGGTCTGAGGCAAGAAAAGTTTCCCCAACGGGGTACTTAGCTTTATAGAAGACTTCGGTCTGAAATTCGAATTCGATAATCTCAGAAGTCGGCCGACCGGCACTTGCGAACTGCTTCTGCTTCGGGCACCGCGTGGCAAGAAAGACTGGAGAAAATGGCATCAGTTGCAGTATATGTACTCCTGGCGCATTGACGTCAGGGATGAGGTGACAACAACCGAAGTCGGACCAAGACTTTGGAAATCCGGCCGACTGCGGGACCGCCTGACGACAGGATAACCCAAGTGTGATGACTGCAGCAGGGTAACACGAAGAACATCTGTACTATGTTCATCGTGTTTCACTGTTGCAGTCATTACTCTTGGGTTGAATCCCAAAGCTAAGGCTAGGTGGCTGGTCCTAAAGAGGATTAGGAGAGGCTATAAGGCCTTGCAAAACTGCGGTGGCAAAGCCTTCTCTGGATTTAGAGCAGAGAGATAAATGGAAGTGCTTTGTAAAAGTGTGCACTGAACTCCAAGTTGCAGCCTCTAAAATGTCTTTGGTTGGTACTCCTCTGAGAAAGGCTGCTGAAGTGGCTGCTGCCCTGGTAGAATGAGGTCTAATGGCCTTGGGCACTGATATGCCATGTTGTGAGTAGCAGAAACGAATGCAGTGGCCTATCCATTTTGAAATAGTCTGTTTTGAGATAGGCTTTCCTTGAGATCCAGCAGCATATGCCACTAGAAGTTGCTCAGTTTTTCTGAAAGCTTTAGTAGTGTAGTTGTCTGTGTATGTCCAAGGAATGCAGAAGTCTCTCATCCTTATTCTGTGGGTTTGGATGAAAGGTAGGCAGATGAATAGTTTGGTTGAGGGCCACACTGGACACTACCTTAGGCATAAATGGAGGTTTTGTTCTTAGAGAAATCCTGTCTGGATGGAAAATGATGAAAGGTTCCACAGCCATGAGTGCCTGTAACTCAAACTCGTCTTGCAGAGGTTATTGCTAGGAGCAGAGCTGTTTTCCAAGATGAAAACTTTATATCAGCTGTATTGGCTGGCTCAAAAGGCGGCAGTGTGAGTTTTTCCAAGACATAATTGAGGTCCCATGTAGGTACTGGGGCTCTCCTTGGAGGTCTTATGTTTTTGGCCCCTCTGAGGTACTGCCTTATCAATGGATGGGAAAAAATAGGAGGTTCCGTATCGTAATGAGCTGAAATGGCTGAAGCATGAATTTTAATTGATGAAAAGGATACGCCTTTGTCCAGGATCTCAGTTAGGTATTGTAAAATCTGAGGATTATTTGGTACAGATGTGTCAAGTCCTTGTGCCTGGTTCCAAACACAGAATCTTTTCCATTTGTCTGCATAAGATTTTCTGGTACCGGGCCTCCTGG
>NC_056733.1:1704313421-1704353421 GCF_019279795.1 Protopterus annectens | reverse complement strand
TCTCGCATATGAAATTAGTAGAATGCAGGATGCCATGAACCCCACAACCTGCAGAATTTGCCTGGCAGATAGCTGGGTTTTTGTTGCCATTTGTTTGAAGTATGTTGTCAATTGAATTTGTTTGTCTGGCATGAGGTAAGCCATCTGGGCAGTTGTATTCAAGCTTGCACCCAGGAATGTAATTATTTGAAAGGGTACCAGTTGTGATTTATTTTAATTTATGGTGTACCCTAGGCATGCTAGAAGCCTTTTTACTAACGCCAGATGTTTAAGAAGAGTGTCCTTGTCCTCTGCCTGAATGAGACAATCGTCCAGATAAGGATAAATTTGAATGTTTGTCTGCAAAATGCAATTACTAGTGCCAGGCACTTTCTAATGACCCTGGGCGCAGTAGATAAGCCAAAGGACAGTGCAGAGAATTGGTAATGCAAAAAACCTGCTTTGAAGCGGAGGTATCTTCTGCAAGATTCCCTTATTGGGATATGCAGGTATGCCTCTTTTAAGTCTAGAGTTACCAACCAGGCATTCTTGCCTAGCATAGGCAGTAGCTGTTGTAAAGTCAGCATTTTGAATTTGGAATGTACAGGAATGTGTTCAGTATAGATAAGTCCAGAATTGGATGCCATGATTTGTCTTTTCTGGGAACCAGGAAAAGTCTTGAATAAAAACCTTGTCCTTTTTCCTTTTCTGGTACTGGCTGAATAGCCCCCATATCCATGAGGGACATGACTTGTTTCTGGGCCTCTGCCCACTTGTTTGGTGGCAGATCTGGCCATCCGTTTGGAACTGGCAACGTGTGGAAATTAAATTTGTACCCCTGGGATAATATGTTTAATACCCACTTGTCCTGGGTAATTAAATGCCAATTTTGAGCATGAAGTGCTAGTTTTCCTCCCAAGGGGGCTGCCAAAAGATAAGTGCTTGAAGATGGCAGAGGAAAGTCGTTGAGACTGCTTACTGTAGGGTTGGTGCTTTGTTACCTCCAGATTTGGAGGTGGAGGCACCCCATTGCTTTGACCTGTAAGATCCCTGTGATTGGTATACGGCGCCTTTGGAGTGCCTGGGTTTGTCCCGAGTGGCTCTGTTGGACACAGGAAAGGACCAATTCTTAGTAGGCAAGAGCCTACTGAACCTGGGTGGCTGCACTTGCAAGAAATCTTTTACAGTTTGCATAGATTTAGCTTTGTCTTCCATTTTCTTTAAAACCTCTTCTGCCTTATTACCAAACAGACTGTCAAGCTGTAAAGGGGCATCCAACAATTTGGCTTTAACATGCTCCGGTAGGTATTGCTCCTTGAGCCAGGCATGTCGTCTTATCACAAATCCAGTTACAGCGGCCCTGCAAGAGGCCTCCAAGGAATCAAAACCACATTGCAAAGTATGCTTTCCAACCAGTTCTGCTGAATGCAATAAGTCCTGTAATTCTATTTTCCACACAATCAGAAATCAACATAATTTTCTGTTTCAGTAAGCCCATAACATGCTGTTGATATTTAAGCATATGAAACTGGCAGTTTAAAGCCCTGATTGCCAGGGTTGCAGACATATAAACCCTTCTTACCCCATCTATCCAGCGCCCTGGAATCTCCATCACAAGGGGTAGGATTTTGGGCTGCAGAAGCCTTAACACCCTTGGGACCCTGAGATATAGTCTCAGGATCGGCAGAAGGATTTTTGAAAAGAAATTTGTGGGAGTCAGGAACCCTGTAACATCTGTCCGGCTTACTAGGACCTGGAGACAGGGAATCAGGGGTCATACTTGATTCCAAGAACACATCAATATCTAATTCAGGAGGTATTGCCAAAGGCCTATACTGAGGAAGAAGAAGAAAATCCCTAAGCCTCTTTTTTGATTCTGAGAAGTCCTGACTCTCCCACTGAAAATGTTCCTTTAAAGTATGCAACGTCTCTCCAAAAGAGTAATCCTCAGGAGGAGAAGCAGATGGGATGGATTGCTCTGCATCAGAGTCCTCATAAGGAGGAACAGAAAATTCCTGATCAGAAGAGAAATCAGAAGAAATGGAAACCTGATCTGAAGATTCATAATCAGTGCCTTGCCTAGGCCTCTTAGCAGGGGGGGCTGGGAACCCCTGATCAAGGTAATTAAATCCTCAGCCATTTTGATCAGTTGTTTTTTAGGCATAGGGGCCTGAGCACGTGGCTCATGCGTCGGTTTTGTAGACATAGAAGTTGGTTTTGTACTTGTTTTTGTTGATGGCGTCAGTTTAATATAGAAATGCTGAGGCCTGAAAACACCCTCAGAAACCAGTGCCTGCTAAGCGGCTCCGGACCCATCCAAGGGAGAGACATCCGCAGATTCAATACTTGCAGAATCTCGTGGCATACTGGACTCTGATTGGGTCTTGGTAGAGGCCTACGACTCAAAAGTAGCAGGTATCAGGGGCTGCAAAAGCACATCACTGAGTACCGGCGAACCGGCGACTGGCTTAGGAAAAACTTCGTCATCGGTTTTGGACCTCGACGGTCTGTCTCTTTTTCCTTGTGTTTTTTGTGAACTCTGGTAGTCTGATTGCTAACCGACAACATTTCAGGGTAGTTAAATCTTGAACCAAAATATTTAGAAGCAAAAATATACCGATGCTTAATAGTGCGTTGGTTAAATTTAGCACAAAACCGACAGCAAGGCATATTGTGATCAGGGCCTAGGCAAGGAATACAGTACAAATGAATATCCTTATAAGGTATTTGCTTCCCACAAGTAATGCAATTATTAAGTTTTACTGACATCAGTAAGGAGCAAGAAAAAGTTTCCCCAATGGGGTACTTGGCTTTAGTTTGAAGACTTCAGTTCTGAAACTCGAAAACGAAAATTTCATATGTCGGCCGACCGGCACTTGCGAACTTGTTCTGCTTCGGGCACCACGCGGCAAGAAAGACGGATTAAAATGGCGTCGGCTGCATGTTTTATACCCTTGATGACCCGACGTCATGGAAGAAGAGACAGCAACCGACGCAGGACCCACGACTTTGTTATTCAGGCCGACTGAGGCCAACCTGCCAGCAGATTACCCAAATGTAATGACTGCAACAGTTAAACAAGAACAACATCTGGAAAGGACCAGTTCTTAGTAGGCCAGTGCCTACTAAATCTTGGAGGTTGCACTTGTAAGAAATCTTTCACAGTTTGCATAGATTTAGCTTTGTCTTCCATCTTTTTTAAAACTTCTTCAGCCTTATTACCAAAGAGACGGTCCTGTTGTAAAGGAGCATCCAACAATTTTTCTTTAACATGATCAGGCAGAGTTTGCTCTTTGAGCCAAGCATGCCTTCTAAGCACAGACCCAGTTACAGCAGCCCTGCACGAGGCCTCCAAAGAGTCAAAACCACATTGCAAAGTATGCTTTCCAACTTGTTCAGCTGAATGTAATAAATCCTGTAAATCTTTATTTTCCACACAGTCAGAAATTGACATAATTTTCTGTTTAAGCAGTCCCATGATATGTTGGTGATATTTAAGCATATGAAATTGACAGTTTAAAGCCCTGATTGCCAAGGTTGCAGAAGTGTAAACCTTCTTACCCATCTATCCAGCGCCCTGGAATCTCTATCAGAAGGTGTAGGATTTTTAGCAGTAGAGGCCTTAATGCCCTTGGGGACCTGAGAAATGGTTTCAGGATCTGCAATAGGATTTTTGAAGAGGAATTTGTGGGAGTCAGGAACCCTGTAGTATCTGTCTGGCTTGCAAGGAGCTGGAGGCAGAGAATCAGGAGCCATACTAGATTCTGAAAAAAACATCAGCAACTATGTCTAGAACAGGAGGTATAGCCAAAGGCCTATGCTGAGGAAGAAGAAGAAAATCCCTAAAGTCTCTTTTTAGATTCGGAGAAGTCCTGACTTTTCCAGTGGAAATGTTCCCTTAAAGTATGTAAAGTTTTCCCAAAAGAAAAATCCTCAGAAGGAGAAGCAGAAGGAATGGAATCTTCTGCATCAGAGTCCTCATAAGTAGGTATAGACAAATCCTGTTCATTAGCAGAGTCAGAAGAAATAGAATCCTGTTCAGAAGATTAATAATCAGTGTCTTGCCTAGGCCTCTTAGAAGGGGGGGGGGGGTTGGCTACCCCTGATCAGAGTAATTAAATCTTCAGACATTTTGATCATTTGTTTTTTAGGCATAGGAGCCTGCACATGTGGCCCAGGCGTCGGTTTTTTTTAGACATAGATTTAGTCTTTGCCCTTAGTTTTGAAGATGGCGTTGGTCTAATATACAAATCTGTAGGCCTGAAAACATCCTCAGAAGCCTGTGCCTGCACAGCAGCTCCGGACCCGTTCAAGGTAGAGACATCCGCGGGTTCCATAATTGAAGCTTCTCACGGCATACCGGACTCCAAATGGGTCTCAGTAGAGGCCTGCGAATCAGAAGTAGCGGGTATCAGGGGCTGCGAAAGCACCTCAAAGTACCGGCTAACCGGCAACTGGCTTAAGAGAAGCGTAGTTGTCAGTTTTGGACCTCGACGGCCTGTCTCTGTCTTTTTCTTTGCATTTTTTAGACATTCCAGTAGTCGGATTGCCAACAGATGACATTTCTGGATAATTAAAACGTGAACCAAAATATTCTGAAGCAAAAATATACAGACATTTAATAGTGCATTGATTAAATTTAGCACAAATCTGACAGCAAGGTACGTTGTGGTCAGGGCCTAGGGAAGGAATACAGTACAAATGAAAATCCTTATGAGGTATTTGCTTCCCACAAGTAATGCAATTAACTTTTACTGATATCGGTAAGGAGCAAGAAAAAGTTTCCCCAATGGGGTACTTAGCTTTTTAGTTGAAGACTTCGGTTCCGAAACTCGAAAATGAAAATTTCAGAAGTCGGCCGACCGACACTTGCAAACTGCTTCTGCTTTGAGCACCGCACAGCAAGAAAGACTGATATAATGGTGTCGGCTGCACGTTTTATACCCTTGATGACCTGGCGTCATGGAAGAAGGGACAGCAACAGACGCAGGACCCAAGACTTTGTTAATCAGGCCGACTGAGGGCAACCTGCCTGCAGATTACCCAAATGTAGTGACTGCAACAGTGAAACATGAAGAACATCAATCAACTAGTCTCCTGTTTCTTCATAGACCTCTCAAAAGCATTTGATACATTATCTCACTCTAAGCTACTAACAAAACTATCTGAACTCAACCTCACCTCTTCCAGTCCTCACTGGTTCTCCAATTACCTTACCAACAGGCTACAGTCCATCCGATGGCACACTTCCTACTCCCCCTTCCTACTTATCCAAACAGCAGTCCCTCAAGGATCCATTCAGAGGATCATTCTATTCGATATCTTTACTAACAACCTCTACACATCCTGCAGCCACTCCTCTCTTGTACAGTATGCTGAGGACTCTGCACTCATCTTCTTCTTTGACAACATTTCATCTTCACAGACTCGCCAAAAACACATTACTTTCCATTGAAAGACGGCTTACAGAAAACCAGCTCATCTTAAATAAAAAGAAACCCAAACTTCTTCTCTTCCTACCAAACTCTCCCACCACAAATCCACCTTTACCATTTCACCACTCAACACCATCATCAAAGCCGAATCTCACACTTAGCTCCTTGATACTATAACTGATGATCAATTAAAGTTAGACCTTCACATTCAACAATCCATCAAAAAAGCACATCAAAAACTGGGACTACTTTATAGTAACAAAAAATTGCTTACATCAAACTGAATCCCTGGCTCAGGCTTTCCTCCTACCCTGCCTACTCTATGATGCTCCATTCCTAACAAACAACCCACATTAATCACCATACTCGAACACACTTATAAAAAGAAATTACAAACCAACCTTACAAACTCTCACTACTTCCTTTCTCTAAAGAAACTACAATGGCTTGAACTGCTCCAGCAATTTCTACTTTCACAGCTACAAATTACAAGTGCCATACTCAACAAACCTACTGCCAGTCCCTCACTCTCTTCTCTAGTATCCTGCGACACCCCAAAATGTTTACTCCAAAGCTGTGACCAACAACTCCTCAATATTTACAAAGCCAAACATTGGAAAACCCATAAATACTCAGTGTCCCAAGCATGGAACAAACTCTCCTCTGATGTAAGAAGCATAACAAACACAAACCATTTCAAAAAAGAGCTAAAAATCACCCTATCAGACTCATGGATCTGCCTATGTAAAGGCTCTACATAGACCCCCCCCTTCTCTACCTTTTATTCTATTTCTTCATTTAATTACAACTCTAACTCGCATAACTTTATTTCACTCCGATATGAGTTAATTCAAACCATTTGTTTTACGCCTGATGTTCACTTGCTGCTGCTGTCTATGTAAATATGTATGTCTCAATATTTCCATGATTTATAACACCATTTGTATAATGTCTAAATTTTCAACGTTTATTCATCTGCCTGCTAATGTCCCTATTCAGTTTTGCTTCTTGTTAACTGCTCCCGATTTCTTTATGTTACCTCCAATTTTTCTTCTATTGTTGTACAGTTATAATTGTTTGTATTATACTAGAGCTTTTCTCCTCTGGTCTCCACTGAAAATGGGCTTCTGAATCAGTTGGATCAACCCGGTTAACAAATGCAAATAAATGTTGTTGTGTCTTTCGGCTTTTCCCGGTTAGGGGTCGCCACAGCAGAACTCTGATCCGCTAATGACTGGCAGTAGATTTTTACGTGCAAAGTTGCCGGCCCTGACGCACAACATTCAATGAAGGTATGCCCATTCACGCATGTCTCCACACAGAAGACGCTCTAGCTGAGAATCGAACAGGACAACGTCTTACTGTGAGGCGACAACGCTACCGCAGCACCACCAAATGCAAATAAATAATAAATAAATGAAATCTCCTCATCACAGAACCAAAAGCAGAAGCCCTAGAAGAAGCATTTGCTGCATCATAACTACACTTAATGGAATGGTGAAGCATCTGGGACAAAGTTCCCTCAGAGTCTGGGAGATCAAAAATTACCTGACAAGCCTGGGAAAAATGAGCCAAAATATACTTGGACGGTCAAATAACTGACAGCCCTAAAAGCTAAGGTAGCAAAGATATAAACCTTACCTATCCTTTCCATAGTTCTGCAGTCTTTATCAGAAAGAACTAACTTAGTAGAAGCCAGCAACTGAAATGGCTTGTCAGAAGCCACAGACACCACAGAAAGGAAAGCAGGAGGACACCTACAAAGAAATGTACAGCCTTCATGCACCCAATTAAACCTATCAGGTTTCTTGGGGGCAGGGGGCTGGGAATCAGGAGCCTTAGATGCAGTAAAAAAGGCATTGAACAAAGCAGCCAGAACAGAAGGAAAAGCGGAAGGTCTAAGAGTCCATTTGCAGGAGCTTGTAATACCCCTTTTGTATCTCAGAAACTCAGCAAAATCCCATTTAAAAAATCCATCATTCTGGAGATTGTGTCCCCAAAAGAAATTTCCTCGAAAGAAGTGTCAGGACTAGTAGATTCCTCTTCCTCAGACCCATAGTCTAAAGGAGAGAGAGTCTGGGATAAATAAGCAAGGGATTCCTTGTACGAATCCGCTTCCTCAGTAGAATCCTGTTCCCTGGGTCTTTTAAGGAGAGTAGAGGACGGGTGGGGGTGCTGGAACAGAAACTCCATGAGGAAGTTTCAAAGCCATCAAAGCACTAAACAACCGCAGAGTAAAATTCTACCATTTCACTCTGTGGGTCCTTAGGAGCTGGAGAAATATGCTTAGTCTTTTACTTTTCCTTCAATGGGACATCCAGTTTATAAAACGTAGAAGGCTCTGACCCTGGATGGCATTCAATAGTGGTAGTCAGAAGTCTCTCCCTGACCAAAAAGTACAGTTTTGTACCTACCATAAATGTAGATGTCCGAGAGGTATGCATCTGCAGTCCTAACATATGGGTTGTCCTGCCTCAGGCAGCCCTTCGGTCGGCCGGATTCCAAAGTCTGGGTCTGGCCTCGGCTGATGTCACACTTCACCCGATGTCATAGCTGCTGTCAATTGGGTATAAAGGCATCAGCCGACGCCATTTTCCTCAGTGTTTCTTGCCCCAGATGCCAGGTGCCCTCTAGGAAGGCTAAATTTGGATAAATGCAAATGATTCCAAACAGTAGAGAGCAAACAAAAATAAACAAGTATATACATATATACAAACAAATACACCATAATAGATTCCCCCAGCTAGCTAAAAGATGGGCAATTACCCTAGGAGTACCACAGAGGGGAAGGTGGGTGGGTAATCCTGACTGCAGATGCATACCTCTCGGACATCTACATTTATGGTAGGTACAAAACTGTACTATGTCCTTCAAGGATGCATCTGCAGTCCTAACATATGGGTAGAATACCATAGCCAAACTGGGGGAGGAGGCAGTAAGATGATTATGGTGTAGTTAAGATCCCTTGCAAAACAGCAGTTGCAAAACCTGCCCGGGATCTGGAATATAAAGGTAGATTATAATGCTTGGCAAATGTATGCACGGAGCTCCAAGTAGCAGCCTCTAAAATGTCTTTGGTAGCCACTCCTCGTAAGAAAGCTGTAGTAGTGGCTGTAGCCCTTCTGGAGTGAGGTCTGATGTTTTCTGGAGTTGCCTTTCCATGAAAAGAGTAACAAAATCTAATGCAATTTCCTATCCATTTTGAGATTGTCTGTTTTGAAATTGCTTTTCCTTCCATTCCTGTTGCATATGCTACCAGAAGCTGGTCAGTTTTTCTATTGTTCTTGGTTCTGTCCAGATAGTAGCGCAATTGCCTGTGCACATCCAAGGAATGTAGTAGTCTTTCCCCCCCTGTTCTGTGGGTTGGGGAAGAATGTTGGTAGGTGGATTGCTTGATTCAATGATATCCTGGAGACCACCTTTGGCATAAAAGTAGGGTTAGTTCTCAAGGACACTCTATCCTGATGGAATATAAGGAAGGGCTGTACTGCCATTAAAGCCTGTAATTCAGAAACCCTTCTTGCTGAAGTGATTGCAAGCAGGAAAGCAGTTTTCCAAGATAAGAACTGTAATTCTGCTGTTGCTGCTGGTTCAAAAGGGGGAAGTGTTAACTTCTCCAGCACAAAGTTAAGATCCCATGTAGGCAAAGGTGGCTTCCTTGGAGGCGTTACATTTTTAATTCCTCTCAGAAACTGCCTGAGTAGAGGATGAGAGAAGACTGGAGGATCCATGTTGTATTCTGCTGAAATTGCTGATGCATGAATCTTAATGGAGGAGTAAGACAGGCCATTGTGGAAAAGTTCTGCTAAATATTCCATGATGTTAGCTATGTTTGCTAAAGATACATTTTCTCCTTTTGCTGTACTCCAAATGAGGTATCTTTTCCATTTGGCTGAATAAGTTTTCCTTGTGGAGGGTCTGCGAGCCTCCAGGATAATGTCTTTAACCCTCTGAGATAAAACTGGGTTATTTTGTTTTATGTAATATTCCAAGCAGCTAGCTGCAGAGTTTTCAAGTTTGGATGTATGATCTTGAAGTTGTTCTGTGTTAGCAGTAAAGGAACTAGAGGCAGAGGCCATGCATGTGCCCGAGACATACTCCTCAGTAGTGGGTACCAATGCTGCCTCGGCCAGTCTGGAGCTATCAGGATGATCCTTGGGTGATCTTCTTTGATCTTCAGTAACACTTTGTGCATCAAAGGAAGAAGTGGGAATGCATATGCTGTCAGGTTTTCCCAACTGAAGGATAGGGAGTCCACCTTCCAAGCAAGAGGGTGGTATGTCCTTGTGCAGAATTTCCTCAATTGGTGGTTGTGTGGGGATGCAAACAGGTCTATTTCTGGTAGCCCCCATTTCTTTGTAATGGATTTGAAGATGTCTGGATGCAGCATCCATTCGTGGGCATCCGTGGTAGTTCTGCTTAAGGTGTCTGCTAGTATATTTTCTTTTCCTGGCACAAATATGGCCTGGAGCTGAATGTTGAGGTTCAGGGCCACATTCCACAGTTCCATTGCCATCCGGCATAGAGGATATGAGTGTGTGCCTCCCTGTTTGTTGATGTACCACATGACTGTGGTGTTGTCCGTCCTTATCAGAAAATGACCCTGTTGCAGAAACGGTCTGAATGTCTGAATTGCCTGCTTCACTGCCAGCATCTCCTTTTGATTTATGTGTAGATTCAGCTGGTCTTGTGTCCATAGGCCTTGTATACACTTGTCCACCATGTGTGCCCCCCATCCGAGGTCTGAGGCGTCCGTGGTGATAGTCTGGCTTGGGTGAGGCTTGTGGAAAGGCAGCCCCGTGTTCAACTGACAGGCCTGAGCCCACCACTTGAATTCTTGCTTCAGGCATGGAATGATTGGAATTTGGGTTTCTAGGCTGTGCTTGTGCTGAGACCATAAATTCCTTAGGTACCATTGCAACTTCCTCATATGTAGTCTGGCATGTGGAATCAATATTATGCAGGATGCCATGTAACCCAGGGCTTGCAGGACTTTTCTTGCTGTAAGCTGGTTCTGCGTTGTTAATGCCATGAAATAGAGTGGTAGTTGCTTTTGCTTTTCTGCTGTGAGAAATGCCATTTGATTTGATGTGTCCAGTTCTGCATCCAAAAATGTTATCCTTTGGGATGGTACCAGCCTTGCCTTTTCTATGTTGACTGTGTATCCCAGGGCTTGCAGTAGGTGAATAACCTTTTCCAAATCTTTTGTTAATTTGACCTTGTTGTCCGCTTGTATCAGGCAGTCATCCAGGTATGGATAAATTTGAATTCCCTGAAGCCTGCAATGAGCAATTACTGATGCCAGGCATTTCGTGAATACTCTGGGCGCAGTAGATAAGCCAAAGGGCAATGCTGAGAATTGATAATGCTCTGATCCTGCAAGAAATCTGAGGTATCTTCTGCAATCTGGTCGTATAGGGACGTGCAGGTATGCCTCCTAGATCTCGAGTCACCAGCCAAGACTCCTTGCCCAGCATGGGAAGAAGTTGCTGTAGGGTCAGCATTTTGAATTTTGGAACAATGAGATATGTGTTCAGAGCGGACAGGTCGAGAATAGGCCTCCATTGGTTTTCCTTTCTTGGTACCAGGAAAAGTCTGGAGTAAAATCCTTGTCCTTGTTCCATAGACGGTACTCTTTCTATAGCTCTCATCCTTAGTAAGTGATTGATTTGTTCTAGAGCGTTTGCTTTTTGGTTTGGTGGTAGGTTTGGCATTCCTCTCTTTCTTGGTAGAGTATGGAAGTGGAACCTGTAGCCTTTGTCTATTGTCTGTAAAATCCATTTGTCTCCTGTAATGCAATGCCAGTTTACTGAGAATAAGGCTAGCTTTCCGCCTAAGGGTGCTTCCAGTTGTTCCCTGGTAGGCGGTATCAGAGCCAAGTCATTGTGACTGTCCTGTGGTAGTGGTAGTAGCTGGATCTGTGGCAGTACTTCTTTGGTTGTTAGGCTGCCACTGACGTCCCCTGTAGGCACCTCTGGATTGACCTCTTCCTCTTGAGCGCCTATTTCTGCCTCTCTGTGTTCTGGAGGTGTCTGGAAAGGACCAATTCTTCGAGGGCCAATTTCTACTAAACCTCGGAGGCTGGACCTGTAAGAAATCCTTGACTGTTTGGACAGATTTTGCTTTTTTTCCACCTTCTTTAACACTTGCTGTGCAGGGAGCCAAACAAACTTTGTTTCTCCATGGGAGCATCTAGGAGCTTGGATTTCACATGGTCTGGTAATGATTGCTCTTTTAACCATGCATGCCTTCTGATCACTGTGCCAGTCATAGCTGATCTAAAGGAAGCCTCCAGTGCATCATAGCCGCATTTTAAGGAATGGTTACTGACCTGCTGAGTGTTATGTACCAAATCCTGAAGGGACTTACGGTCTATAGGTTCAGGAGAAGACAGTTTTTTATTTAGCTGATCTAACAAAAATTCCTGATACTGAATCATGTGGAATTGACAGTTTAAGGCCCTAGCCGAAAGCGTAGCAGAAGTATAAACTTTTTTACCCCATCTCTCTAATGCTCTAGATTCCCTTTCAGAGGGGAGGGTTTTGGCAGAGGCAGCTGCTACAGCTTTGGGGCCCTGTGAAATAGTTTCAGGATCTGCAATAGGAGCCTTATACAAGTGAAAGTGTGTGTCCGGGACCCTGTAGTATCTGTCGGGCTTAGCAGGGGCCGGGGGAAGAGAGTCAGGGGCAGTACAAGCATCATTAAATGCATCATCTACAACTGTTAGTACTGGAGGAATGGCTAAAGGCCTATGCTGTGGTAAATGTAAAAAGGTCCTTAGCCGTTTCCTTGAATCTGAAAAATCCTGGCCCTGCCATTGAAATTGCTCTCTCATAGCATGCAAGGTTTCCCCAAAAGAAAATTCCTCAGGAGGAGAGGCAGAAGGAATGGAATCTTCTGCATCAGAGTCCTCATATGGAGAATAAGGGCCTTCTGGAGGATTTGAATTTTCTGAATCATCCGAGGAATAATCTGTTGAAACTGGCTCAGGGGGCTCTGCTCTAGGCCTCTTCTCTGGAGGTGGATGAGAGGCCCTGTCAGTGTGAGGTTGGGATCCCCTGATCAAAGAAATGAGATCCTCTGCCAGGCTGAGCATTTGTGAACTAGAGGTAGGCCTGTGTGAGGGGGTTTTAGTAGGCAAGGCCTTAGAGGATTTAGCTGCTTTAGCCCTAGAAAAAGCCTTGATAGACATAGATGCAGGGGGCCTAGCAGCTCCACGTGCAGGAGTAGATATGTCTAAAGGAATAGCATCTGATAAATCCTGAGGGCCTGCAACTGCAGGTGGAATTTCAGTAGCAGATTCAGCCATGCTGAGTGAGGCCTCGGCTGTAGGAGGCATGCTTTCGGCCGAAGGAAGAACCGTGGACTCTGTTTCAGCCGAAACCGAGACACTCGCGGTTGGCTTGACTGTGGTTTCGGACGAAACCGCGGACCGCGAGTGTCGGTCCTTTTCCTTACGTTTTTTAGCTAATTGTGAAGTCGGAGTCTCCGACGGCATGTTGTAAGCAAAAGCGGGGCCGAAAAACTCCTCTGCAAACTCCGACCGACGCCCAAGTGTCCGTCGGTTGAAGGAAGCACAGGCTAGACAAGCTGCTACTACGTCATGGTCTGGGCCTAAGCAAGGAAGGCAGTAAGAGTGGAAATCCTTATGAGGTATTTGTTTCCCACAAGTTAAACAGTTATTTACTTTTTCTGACATCGGCTGAGGCAAGAAAGAGTCCCCAACGGGGTACTTAGCTTTTTAGAAGTCTTCGGTAGTAGTAATCTCTGGATCTGACCGACCGGCACTTGCGAACAGCTTCTGCTTCGGGCACCGCGCGGCAAGAAAGACTGAGGAAAATGGCGTCGGCTGATGCCTTTATACCCAATTGACAGCAGCTATGACGTCGGGTGAAGTGCGACATCAGCCGAGGCCAGACCCAGACTTTGGAATCCGGCCGACCGAAGGGCTGCCTGAGGCAGGACAACCCATATGTTAGGACTGCAGATGCATCCTTGAAGGACATTTTGAGGAACACCCCTAGACCCCTTGGAAATAATCAGAAGATGGTTCCCTCTGAACGTCCAAAGCGGATGTCTGCAAGGCCTCCGAAGGCATGCATAAGGTTGGATCCACGCTGGCCTACTAGATGGCCACTGCAGAAGAATCCAACACCAAAGCCAGATGATTTTCTGGGCTTTCTTCTGCTGTGCAGCCTCTGCCACTCGTCTCTTCTCAAGGCAAGTGAATCAGACCTAGGCTTTTTGGCAGTCTTCTTCATGGATGGCTGCCCCTCGAAGGGGGAAGTTTCTTCCATCATGTCCTTAGCTAAAAGCTTAAGACGTTGACTCTTCAAATACAATACCAAGGAAGAAAGCTGGCTACGGAGTGTCTTAGGAACAAAGGTCTGACAAACTGAACAGGACATATGGTAGTGGGAAGCACCAAGGCACTGCTCATGATGGTCTTTTTGGGGAATCTGTCTCCCACACTGGCATTTATGACTTTTGGATGACATGAAACCCCACAAGCAACAATACAAAAAGAAAAAGATAAGATCAAAAAACCCAATGGGGTACTTCTCTGAAACAGCTTGGTGAACCAGCAATGGAATGGGCATTCAGATCAACGATTAAGAGATGGCGGATTGGTGGCAAAAAAAGTTCAGAGGATGGTATGTCTGGACATCACCTTTATGCCCTATGCTATGGAAAGAACACACGTGTGATGTGCAGTGTACCTTAAGACAACTTAAAGGCTTTGGTAGAATGGCTGGATGGTGGGCCGCCCTTGGCAAGGGATCTCTATTGTAATGAATACTGCAACAGTGAAATGGAAGGACATAATCTATTACTCAAACAGCATAACACAGTGTGTGAGAAATGTACATGCATAATATAATATAACTGCAGGCAAACATCCCACACAACGTAAACTCAAAAACAAAATTGGCAGCAGTACATCAGACATCACACCTCTCAAAGGCCATTACAATACATTTAAAAAAGAATACACATAATTCTTCATATGCTGAGATTCTAAAGATTAACTTGCCTAATCCTCAAATACCTCCACAACACAACACAGGCACAAAGCACACTCACAGCATATTAAGCCTATTTCCTCACATAGCATAAGGAGTCCCAAAGTCACAAATGCTGAGCCCGTAAGGCAGGCATTGACCCAACCAAACATTTTTGTTATAAATGACTCCATTGTAAGACATGCAGATGTATCGCTTACCAGGCTAACAAAGGAAAGACGACAGTTCGTTGCTTGTCTGTTACCAGAATCAGTCAGATCATACATGTAATCAAGTCCTTGAACTATAATTACCAGTATGACCCTGTCATAGCTCATAGCATTGTCAATGATTTGAGGTGTACCTCCCTGGACTATATGAAGACAGACATGATGGATCTCTCAGACAGAGTCCAAGGCAGATACGTGCCTAGCATTGAGCAGTATTCTACCTTCTCCGCGAATGATGCACTGACATGGGCAAGAAATAACAGACTTCAATAATCGTCTTAGTTTTTGGTGTCTCTCAAAGGGGGTCTACTATTTGTCAGCCTGAGAGGACATGACTGACAGCCCATGCTGCTGCTTCTGTGATGACTGCATCTGCCCCACTAGGGTTTTGATTACTTTCAAAGACATTGTCCACACCCACAGTGCCTTTTTTAGGCAATAATTTGATAAAAATACCAACATAATGACAAAGCAAAGGAAAATATGAAGGTGTTACTGATCAATGCTAGGAGTCTAAAGAAGAAACTCCACTCCTTATAAGTCCTTCTTACCCTGGAAGATACTGTCATCTGTGCAGTGACTGAGACATGGTTTAAAATAGCTGAGTGCACTCCAGCTGTGCAGGGCTATAATGCTTTCCATATATTTAGACCAGCTACTGTGCAGGTGGGGAAAAGGGGTGGAGGTGTCTCGCTCTACATCCAGAAGAGACTTGCATCAAGGCTATAAACCAGCATGACGCACTAGAGCTTCTTAATGTCCAAATAACCATCATAAAGGTCCTGTGCCACATATTAGCCAGATACAGAACTCCTTTTATGACAAAAAAAGGAAAGCCAGAACACCTATCTATGGAAACTAGAATCACTCAGTATTAAACCCAATACCAATGCCCTAATCTAAACTAGCCAACTACAGACTGCAAAACCTATGCTATCACTAGTGCACAAACACAAAGATTCCTGGACGTTGTCAATAAAAATGTTCTGGAACAACTAGTCCGATTACCCACTAGGAGGAATAATATTTTGGATCACGTCCTTACTAAAACGGGAGCATCTTTCACCATCCCTTGCATATCTTCATCACTTGTTAGGTCTGTATATAAAGCAATCTCCTTCAAAATAAAAATGAAACCAAACATTCCTACCATCCAAGGTACCTTTAGAAATTTATTTAAAACAAACTACCTACTCCTAAGTGCAGTCATTCAATTCCCAAATGACTTGGCCATCTGGCAGGAAGGTTCTCTCAAATAAATAACTGGTGACAAAATCATGGACTGCAAGAAAATGCATTACTGTATCCCTTAGAAAGTCATCTACCCCAGGGAACTACCACATTGACAATACACCTCAGAGCTGACAGGCTTGTTCAGGATTTGGGAACTTGCACGGACAGTGACCAGAAAGTCCTTCTATCCTGCACAGCTTACAAACAAAAGGATTGTGTCCAGATATACGAATGTCATTGTACTCCTTTACTCAGCTCTCATTAGGCCAATCACTGAACATACTACCTCATTTGGCACAACATCAAACAGCTAACACACGAATGTTAATATTACTGAAAATGCTTATCTTCGAAAATAAAAGCACTGAATGGCCATAGCTGGCCAACACCCAGGAAGTACCACGATGCATAAGGTAAGCTAAACAAACCCTTTTGTAAATCTGTCCTATTCCCCACCGAAGTGCGATCTCGGAGTTGGTATATATATATATATATATATATATATATATATATATATATATATATATATATATAGTTGGGACTGTGTTGGGTGTACAGCATCACTGGACATTTGGGATGTTAGCCAACTATGGCCATTCGACGATTTACTTTAGAAAATAAACGTCTTTTGTAATATCAACATTCAATTATTAGCCGTTCGATGTTAGTTTTATTCAATAAATGAACATAGACCCATACCTGGCATACAAGGCATCCTCAGACCCATCATTAATAGATTTACTGCACAAAAGCAAGTCAAATAGCATTAGAAATACTTTGTCTAGGGATCTAAACCTCTTCTTCAAATCAACAGAATGGTTTGGAATGACAGGTATATCTTGCAAAGGATTCTGCTGCTGTGAAACAGACCCCCTACCCACATAAAACAAATTCATCAGTGTCTGTATTCAAACACAACTTAGATATATGGATGGAAGACAGATAATTTACGCCGGGATTACCCAACATACTACTAATGGACAAAGGCAGCTCCTAAATGCTTTCTCCCATGCATGGGTCCCCTCAAATCATCTATTCTGATTGGGGGGAATATATAATAATCAACCATGGGATAGATAAGGATAATCTATAAACAAATGGGATAGCCTATTTCAAGAACAAAAAGGGAAACTGGCTAGGCTTAAAAGGGCCCACAAGGGCAGCTAGCCTAGTACTTACCTACGAACCTATTAGGGCTTGCAACTCTGAGACCCTCCTGGCAGACATGAGTGTCATCAAGTTTTCCACAAGACAAAAAACTCAATGGCTCTTAAGGTGCAAGCTTAAATGGACCCAAACTTGGCTGTTCAAGGACAAAAAAGCCCCCAAGGGGATGGGACAGGCCTGTTAGTGGCTGAAGATGAATCACTCCTTTTATGAATGCCTGACCAATCACCTGCCAGAAGTATGGCCAGTGAAGAGAAATTGGCATGGTAGAAACATGAACTTTCACTGAAGACTAAGCCTTGATCTAAAGACAACTGAAAGGTAAGAAAATGAGGGGTACCTTCATTTTTAATGGGTTCTTTTTCCTTTTATGGCACCAGATGGAAAGCCACATATGATGCCCCTGTATTACATTTTCTGGTCTCCTTCAAAACAGCCAGAATGTTCTTAGTCAAGAGATGTCTAACAGGAGTAAGATTAAGATCTTCCAGGCCATCAACCACAGCCCCTTCAAGATTAGTATGGATCAGGGTTCTCGCCCTCAGACTGAGAGGTTCTATCCTCTCTGGAGGAAAATGGCAGGGTGAGTCTTTCACCATTCGAAACAGTATCATAAAAACAATGCTGCCTGGGCCAAAAACGCATTATGATGATCATGCTAAGGTGAGCGCTGTGGGCATTCTCCACCAACTCTGGGATCATCAATGTTGGGGAGGCATATGGAATCACTACCTCCATTGCAAAGATAAGGCACCTATTTTTCAAACCTTGCAGCAGAGGAGTCTTGAGCAATAAATCGGAAGATGACAGTTCATTAGGGATTTAATTAAGTCCATAGTCCATCTCTGACAGCCCCATCTGGCTATCAGCTGCTAGAAAGTTCCCCACTTTCAACTTCTGTTCTCAGTTCTCTTCAAGCATTCTTGTTCAACATGTCTGACATTCTGCTGCTCTTTAACTGTACATAAACTGCCCTGAGTTCTGAGTTGTCTTTCACTGCTAAGGTGTAAACCTGCAATGCCAATCTACATAGTGGTTAGGGCCTTTTGCTTCCTTCCTTATGTCAGTGCTCCTTGTTATGAGTTTTCTTTAGGAGAAGACCTTCTTCAGAAGTAGCATAAGACTGACTGAATGCCTGCAACATGGAACTTAATTTCTACTGCATCTATGAGTGCACATACACACACACACACACACACACACACACACACACACACACACACACACACACACACACACACACACACAGAGCGTGGCTTCTCTGCTTACTTGATGCAATGTACTAAAACCAAAACAAATTTGGCAATCTAAGGAGAGGAGACTCCCTCCTGAGCAAAAGACATACTTCTTTACCTTTAATAAGAGATTGGATGCCACTGCACTCAGCTCTCCAGGCTTGAATGAGTTTCACCTTAGGAACTGCAATGTTTTTACAAGCAAACTTCAGTGGCAAATATCACAAAAGCAAAACAGAAAAATATGAAACAGAAGTGCCCTGTGGAGGAAAGATCAGCTTTTGAAGATTCTAAACATGAGCTATGGGATTCTAGGTCAGAAATGAATGACTGCAAACTTGCAAGACAAGAAATGTACAAGCCTATATATATCTACCTTTATATACATACCTATCTAGATATATTTCTATATATCTATATCTACTTATTTATATAAAAAACAAATACACACACACACACACAAACATACACATATATCCAAACACACGTTACTTTATATAAATTAAGATGGTGGGGCAAATATCACCTTTTATTTGGGATGGAGACTCAGGTCTCTGATTAAGTAGAATGTTGTAAACACAGCTCGTAGAGGCAGCTCAGTCAGGCAGATGTTAGCCTGTAGTGGATGTCCGATACACACACACACACACACACACACACACACACACACACACACACACACAAACATACACATATATCCAAACACACATGTTACTTTATATAAATTAAGATGGTGGGGCAAATATCACCTTTTATTTGGGATGGAGAGACAGGTCTCTGATTAAGCAGAATGTTGTAAACACAGATCGTAGAGGCAGCTCAGTCGGGCAGATGTTAGCCTGTAGTGGATGTCCGTAAGTAATGAATTCTGTTGTAATACTGATCGATATGAAGAACAGCGAGCATTTGTTCTAATGAACTGCAGTGCTGACCACTTACACCACCCTACTTCTGCACAAAGAAAGATCAGCACAGTATATCAAGGCAATCTGACAATGTTCCTTACCGTCAGCCTCCCTTTAGAATAGCGGATTGCCAGGAAGGTGTCATAATCTTTGTTTCGGACTTCTACAGAACATCCAGCCAGCTCAGCCGTGCGCCCATCCTTGCTGTGGTCATATGGAATTGATCCATTATTGACCATTACCGAAATGTATGGAAATATACGCTAAAGAAAATAAAAAGGACAATCAAAAATTATGTGAAAAACAGAGGTCAGCTCTGAAGCATAATTCAGAATTAAATTACATACTGTTAATTGAAAAACACTCATTACATACTAGTCCCTGTTTAAGAATCTTTCATTTTATCTATTAAGTGGCTTGCTGAAATTACAAGGCATGTTGTACATTGTGCTGTGTTTTAGCTCAGCCTGCATAACAAGAGCCTTTGGGAAACCAACTAGGCTTAAAATAACTCAGAAGGGCAGCTAGCCTAATACTTGTCTACAAGACTGTGTCATTATCTTAACTGCGATCTGAATTCTACATCTCCTGACAAAACTCCCACAACATACATTATAATCATGCAAACAGCTCTCTGAACTTCCTACAGTAAACGGTGGAGACCATACAATGTAAAATTTCACAGATGTGAACTATTTTTTTTTTTCAATGAAGCAGGAAGGGAGTCTCTGTCTGATAAGACTCCAGGCCAGTGCCACTGGCATAGCTTCGCAGGAGCAGTCTTATTGAGAAAGTGGAAGGATGTATTAGAACTGAGAGTAGGGAATAGTATCTTCCAAATTCACACCAATGGAAAAGCATTAAAAAAAGAATAAACTGCAAGCTCAGGTAGTACTCAAGTGGAAGAATAGGGACTTGAGGCTAGACAAGTACAAGGTTGAAATTGAAGTCTTGCACACTTAAACAAGTGATAAAGCTCCCCAGGTATAACAGGCAAATACCAGACTTTGGACAAACATTTGAAGAGAAAATTGGATTTTTATATTATGGCCTTCAATGCAAGAGTTAAAAATGTTTTGTCTCCTTAGAGATCCTTGGAAAAAAAGTTAAGTCAAGCAGATAGGCAGTAGGGTTGTTATCCAAAAATTGCCTACTCAGAGGTGATCTCTGCCTAATATATAAAGCTATGTCAAACCCAGAGCTGTTGGACATGCTACACCTAAAGAAATCCCAATCGCTCCGAGCTACACGCTTTAGGGACCTAAACCTTGTCACCATAATAAACAGGACATGCTGGAGGGATAGATTCCTATCCCAGAGACTTCCCATACTTTGGAACTGGCTACTCATCTATGTCAAGCAAAGTTCTTCATTAGCACTCTTCAAGAAAAATCTTGATGAGTGGATGGGAAATAGGAAATACACCCCGGGGATCATTTCTGTCTCTCTGCTTGACAGTGACACAGGAAAATAACTTTCTTGGGTGGCGTAAGCCAGGGAACCTTGTTGGCTAGGCTTACGTAAGCCCTTGGGTCGATAGCCTAGTACCTACCTATGAACCTATGTAAACTTTCTCCGGGGGGAACACTAATTGCCTGTACGGATTATTATACAGCATTTCATGTAAAAGACAAGGAAAATTCTCAACTTAAAGTAGACAGATCAATATAAGAATCTCAATCCACTCATTCTGACCTCCCCGATTAAATGAGAAGACAACTACTACATTATTTCAAGCTGCGAAGCAATGGGGATGGCCAAACTATTTCCACAGACTGCCATGACTTAATAAAAGCCTATGCAATGGAGTGAGATTAAGGAACAGTGAGTTAACGAATGTGTTCTTAATTGGACCATTGTTGCAGTATTGCTGCCAACTGGGAAGTACCCTGCCAAGGACACCATATGTTTGGCAAATTTACAAAAGCTTGGGAATCTTCCTTTCATGCCGTACCTTTGACCAATGAACTATGCACGAGCCTATAAGAATGTGCATAACGGATGTACAGGCATGAAAATCCTCACAACTTTCCTGATGCCACTCTGTGAAGACTATGTCTCATTTACTGTGATCTGCCAGCCATATGACCTGTGCCAGTTTCATTCATGTGGGGTGATAAGTATCCCCGTTGGGGATCCCCTCCTTATTTTCATTAAACTTTGGATACAAATTGTGGAATTTCATGTCTTCTAAAAGACAGAAGACTAATGTGACTGCGGTTAGCAGATGCCCTATGAGGACAGTCATACCAAGTGTTTCTTTTGTTTGGAACTGGAACAATATTTTAGGGAATGTTGCACTGGTATATATACAGTGTCCCTAAAACTATTAAGAAATCATTTAAGTTCTCTGTACCTTTGCCATGAAAAACTGTATAAAGAATCAGCACAATGAAAAGCAGCCGCTTAATAGTCACTCCCAGATTTATTTTTATTTATTTTACATTTGTTTACTGGGAAAGTCCGACTGGACACAGGTCCTTTTTCAGCAGAGGCCTGGGGAGAAAAGCTTCAAGAGTAACAAATACATACAATAGAGAAACAAATACAGCCAAGTGAGAAGTAAATACATACAAGACAGTGGTTTTAGACACAATAAGTAGAGCAACAGTAATTTACATAAAAAAATGGTTGTTTACATTTAGTGGACATATCCAAGTGATTATGTACAGTTAAAATGAAAGTACCATTAGTGATAGATCATGCTAGTAGAATAAGAGTAATTACAACAGAGTGAAGAGGAAGAATAGGTTACCCAGGGGAGTTGGAGGTGCAGAGCCAGGTGTTAGTAAGGTGCGTTTTTAGAAGTTTTTTTTACATTAAGGTGTTGAGGAGTTAGTTATTAGAGAGTTAGGTAGATTATTCCAGTGTTTTGAGATGTAGTTAGAAAAAAGTGATTCATTTGCTGAATTGTTAGATGTTCTTCAGTAGCCACATAAGTAGCCTAAGAATCCAAAGGAGATGATGACTTCTGCATTTGAGTCGGAATAAGACATCTCTATCAAGGCACATAATTTCCCCGATGGCCACTCAACTACTTCACCTGCTCCCACTGTCTTGACCACTTTGGAGGCAGACAAGGTGCAGGGTTTAGGTATGTCCCTTCTGACTTACTAGACAGTTGACAAGACAACTAATGGAGAACCTTAGCTGGTTACCTCTGAAGTGCACGGAGATATACCAGAGGGTCTTGTCTGAGACGGTGAACCTGATACCCTTATGGAAGTACTTCAGAAGTGTGCTTTCCTCATTAATTTCTTTGGAAACTCTAACAGAAAGAAAGAATGGAAGAGTAAGCATGTTTCCCCTCCTACTACTCCTTCACTGACTGATCAGCAACAGGAATGGCACTACTTCTCTCAAAGACTCTTACACCCTTAATGTCTCTTAAACCTCCTCTTTTTTACTCTTCCTTCTTCCATTCCTCAGAAAAGGAATACAGATACCTTTTCTGAAGATAAGGAATCTTCGGATTCTGATATCGAGTCTCTTGGCTTATTTTTCCCAGATTCAATCTCCTACAGGATGTCCCTCCTTTTCTTGATACGAGGAAGAGCCAAGAATAAAACATCCTTCCTTTTTGGTAAGTAGGGACATTTTCTCTAAAGATCCCCTGACGTGGATTAACTCTAGTAAAGTTGGAAGAATCAGGTGTTGTTGGCTTGGAGGTACCAGATTTCACACACAGCCACACTAAATACATTTTAAAAAATTCAAACATTTAAGAAGTTCTCTCTCCAAAGTTTACTTTGTATGATTTTCCAAGGCTTACTTTATTACCCTGACACTGAAAGATGCCTATCTTTACAGTTCTAGCCATTCAAATTAAATCATAGAAAGTACATAACATTTTTGCTTTGGGATATTTTACATTTTCTGCATTGCCTTTGGTCTCTCTACAGCTCTAAGAGTTTTCAAAAAAGTGCCTAGCCAATGTGGTAGCATTCTGTAGATGTCAATGTATCCACATCTACCTTTACTCTGTTGACCTTTTGAACCAGGCTACACCAGTTAAAAATCCTGTACAGGACATACAAATTTGCAGTCTTTTTCTGACCTAGGGTTCACTCTATACTTGAAATCTACTGTTCATCCATCTCACAGTTTAGTATTTCTGGGTTGACATCTGGATATAACCTGCTTGACTGCTTCTCATTCACTCTCTCTCTCTCTCTCTCTCTCTCTCTCTCTCAGGGGAAAAATGTTTCTGACAACTTGCTTTTTATCCTTCTCAAATCTGGAGGTGACCTCTGCAAGAAGGACTGAGAGCCTAGGGGTACATGGCATCAACAATAAAGATGACTCCAGAAGTAGATGAGGCTCAACAATTAACAGTTAAGACAAGAGGACAGGAGATAAAAACAATGATGTGTAATCAGTCTGCAGGAACGTGTCCAGTAATAGAAAGAATTCCTGTGGAAGTCAGGAAGCTAGGACAGAATATTTATGCAAAGAAGAAAGCAAAACTAATTTACACAAAAAAGGCAGCCGCAAAGATATTCAAAGAGAAATACAGGCAAAGGCATCCAGATATGGATGCTGAAGTTATGGAACACTTGTGAACTGAAGGATTTAGCATGGAAAGTTTAACACAGGTTACATCACTGCATGATGGAACAAGAAATCCTCAAAGTAAGGAGAAACAGAAGGATCAGGAGACACCTGAAGAAGAAATATGGACATGGGAAAGAATGAAATTTTTATGGTGTAATATTTATGCAAACGAGAAAGCAAAACTAATCAAAACAAAAAGAGCAGCACCAACAATAACTGAAGAGAAATACAGGCAAAGGCATCCAGACATGGAAAATTTTACAATACAAAAAATACAAAAATAAAGAGGAAAAGTAGAAAACAGGATTAGTTACAGATAAGTTAAAGAAATAGAAACTGAGCGTATGGATTACCTGCAAAGTGAAGGATTTAGTTTAGTAAATCTAACTTAGAAAACATCCCAGCAATGGATCCCCAAATTAAGGCGAAACCAGTGGAGTGGGAAGCATACGATCAGTTGCCAGATGAAGATACTTTGGAGCCCTCCATAGGAAACCAGTACAAACGTCTAGTTGGAATTGCACAGCAAGGGGAGGGACAGGAAACTCTGATGCAACCAATGCTGTTGGATGATATTTTAGTGAGTTCCCATATGAAAGAGTAATGGATGGCACAGGATGAAACCGAAGAGAATGTGGCATAGGAAGATGCTGTGGTCCTACCTACAGAATGTCCACAGGAACTGGAGAACAAGAATATGTCCTCAGCTTCCAGGAAAATGACCTAAGAGAACAGTTACTTGATGTATGGACAGACATATTAGGATCAGTGAAAGAAACAGATTACTGAAAGTCAATAAAACCCAAAAAGTTTGAAGTTTGATGAAACAAATGAACACAGTATTTCAGCTGTCCACATTAATTCATGTGATATAACAGAAGTAAACAAGATATATTATTGTGCAGCTAAATTAGTAACAGATAGCCTCTTACCACAAAAACATAGGGTAGTAATGGAAAAGAAGGGGAAAAACCAAATGCCATCACTGAAGTATCGACTAGAGAAAACTATAAAGTAATTAAGGCAAGAAAAGGGAACAAGATCAACATAAATACTCAGAAATCTAGACGTGATAAAAGCAATGCACCCTATCAGAACAGAAGAGGATCCATCATGCACTATCACAAATAATAAACTAAAAACATCAGCACAGGCAGAAAAACGTAGAAGACATGCAGATAAATATAAAGGAAAAGTGCAACATAAGTAATTTATTGATGACCCAAAAAGTTTTAGAGAAATGGGAAACAAGGCCAAAGGAATCAAAACACCACCAAAAAAATAAATAGATACATTTTGGAGAAATATCTATAAAGACCCTGTGGAACTTAAAGATGCTAAATGGATAGGAAAAGTAAAAGGAAGAATAAAAAGTTCAAATGTACAGGACATGCAATGGGATGAAGTAATGGCCAGAGAGATTGAAACAAAGTTAAGAAAAGCTCCTAATTGGAAAACCCAAGGCCCACATGCAGTACCTAACTTCTAGTTAAAAGTATTTACATCTTTACATGAAGATTTAGCCATGAGAAAAAACTATTTATATGCACACCCTGAACAGACACCAGCCAGGCTAACAAAAGGAAAAAAACAATACTCCTACTTAAGCGTGAACCTGCGAGCTATCCTAAAAAAACACAGACCAATAACTTGCCTTCCGACGATGTATAAACTATACACTGGAACAGACGCCGACAGAGTTTATAGTCATTTAGAAGAAAACTCAATCATGGCAATAGAACAAAAGGATAATAAAAGAAAGTTGTATGGAAAAAAAGATCATTTAATGTTAAATAAAGTCATAATGGAGAACTGTAAAAGGGAGAGAATCTAATTATGGCATGGAAAGACTACAAAAAAGCACCTGAAAGTATCTCACATTCATGAACAAAAGAGTGCTTAAAATGTATGAGATACACCCTACACTGATCAATTACATTACAGTGACCACAAAAAACTGCAAGGCACTCTGTAGTTAAACCATGACAAAGGACAAGCTATTATTCCAGGGATAAAAATTAAAAGGGGGATATTCCAGGATGACTCCTCTGTCACCATTGCTTTTCCGTCTTGCTGTTAACCCATTAAGCTGTCTACTTAATAGATTAGGTCACGGCTATGACTTGGCTCCCAGAAAACAACAAAATGTAAATAGAGACTTATTTTCATTTTGTAGATGATTTAAAACTGTATAGTTCATCAGATGAGAAACTGAAAGCGTAACTTCAAGTGGTTAAAACTTTTTCAGATTATATAAGAATGTCATCTGGTCTTGATAAATGTGCAAAAGCAGCCTTTAAAAGCAGGAAATCTGCAGCACCAGGAAAAAAAGAAGTTATGTACTCACCATAATGTTCCATCTGAGTAGGTACTTCATTTGTCTGCAACCTGTGGGTATCGGATCCGACCTCGGATCCAAGCCGGCAGCTTTCCAAGCTCCAAGATCCGAGCTCCTAGCTCCTCCCCCCTACCCATAATCCCCTACTACCAACCATATTACCTCAGATCGTTTTTTTTTGCCTCACCAACCTGGTAACACAAAAATCAACTGTAAAGGTGATCAGAAAATCCCAAAAGGTTTGGGGGATGGCAGGGGGGGTCAGTTGCAGACAAATGAAGTACCTACTCAGATGGAACGTTATGGTGAGTACATAACTTCTTTAACTGAAGTAGTTACTTCATTTGCTCTGCAACCTGTGGGACAGAGTCCCCAGCTACCTTATAAGAACCTGGGTGGTCCTTACGGAAGGATATTCCGAAGCACTGTGGAGCCAAAAGAAGGCCTACTCCTCGAAATGACATCTAGTTTATAATGAGAAATGAACGTATGAGAAGAGGACCAAATAGCTGCTGAACATGTGTCGTCCACTGGAACCCTACACCAAAAAGCTGTTGAGGTGGCTACAGATCTTGTAGAATGAGCACGGATACCAACCGGGGCTGGCTTGCTAGACAATAGGTACCCCTGAATAATACACTGACAGATCCAATTTGCTACAGTCACTTTGGAAATGGCTTTGCCTGTGGCTGATTTGCATAAGAGACAAACAACTGGTCCGACTTGCGAAACTCTCTAGTCCTATGCAAGTAGAAGCGCAGCTGTCTGTGTACATCCAATTTGTGCAATGTGTATTCTCCCTTGTTCTGAAATTTTGGAAAAAACACTGGTAGATTTACCGATTGATTTATATTTGCTTCTGAAGCAACCTTAGGCAAGAAATACGGGTTAGTCCTGAGGGACACTCTATCTTTGTGAAAGATAAGGTAAGGAGGTTTCATACACAAGGCTTGCAGTTCTGAAACCCTTTTGGCCGAAGTAATAGCCACTAAGAAGGCCGTTTTCCATGACAAGAACTTCAACGGAACCGAGGACGCAGGTTCGAAAGGTGGACTCATCAAGGCTTGCAAGACTAGAGTGAGATCCCATGGGGGAACCACAGACTTTATCGGTGGATTTAAAAGAAAGATGCCTCGTAAGAAGGTTTTGCACAAGTTTGTAGATGCTAAGGAACCTATGCCGCCCCCCACATGAAAATGGGAGATGGCTGCCAATTGCACCTTAACCGTAGAAGCACTTGCTCCCTGCCGAAAAATCAACGAGAGGAAGTCTAGAATGGTCAGAATAGGGATAGTAAATGGGTCCAAGCCCTTGTCTTTGGCCCAAATGGAAAAACGTTTCCATTTACTGTTGTAAAGTTTTCTGGTAGATGGCTTATGAGCCGCAACCAGAATGGCCTTAACGGGAGATGAGATACCGGGAGTCCTAGCCATTATTGGAACTGGATCAGCCAAGCTGCAAGCTTGAGGGTGACCAGGTTTGGGGTTGGGCAACCCGCGGGATACGAGATCAGGTCTGGACTGGGATCCAGAATCCATGGAGGAGCCACACTGTGAGACCGCAGAAAAGAGAACCAGATCTGTCGAGGCCAGAATGGGGCTATGAGGAAAACCCTGCTCCCCAACCGACAGGCTTTCTAAATGAATTTCATCATGAGTGGAAGGGGGGGATAAGCATAAAGGAGCCCGGGAGGCCAAGCATGGACTAGAGCGTCTCTGGGGGTCTCCCCTCTGGGGGAATTATTGCGAAGTACTCGCTGCATTTTGTGTTTAAAGGAGAAGCAAAAAGATTGCAGCGAGGCAGACCCCATTTGTGGAAGATCTGCTTCGCAACAGATGGATTCAGAGACCACTCGTATGGAGTGAGAAGCACCCGACTTAGCTTGTCCGCTAATATGTTGGACCGTCCCGGGATGTGCGTTCGCTAACAGAAAGCGGTTGGTGGAGATAGCCCATTCCCAAACTCTCATGGCCTCTCGACACAGGGGATAGGATCTGGTTCCTCCCTGTTTGTTTATATACCAGACTACAGGCATGTTTGTCTGTCTGGATCGCAATAGTCCCCAAGGGAAGAAGGTCATGGAGAGCTTGCAACGCCAAAAGCACCGCCCTCATCTCTAGGATATTGATATGCAATGCGGTCTCTAGGGAAGCCCACGTGCCTTGAACGGATCTGCCTGAACAATGCCCCCCCCACCCGAGGCGAGAAGCGTCCGTGGTCAACGTGGCTTCGACCGGGGGAATCACAAAAGGCCTCCCTTCTCGGAGTTCCCGCGCATGTAACCACCAAAGAAGGGAGTCCCTGCAAACTCTGCTCAGCGGTATTGGCGTGTTCAATGGGTGGAACGAGAGGGACCATTGGACTTGAGCGGTCCATTGTAATATTCGCATTTGCAGATGGGCATGGAGGGAAAGACCGATCGCTGCTGACATAGACCCCAGTGCCCTCAGGACTAACTCCGCTGGAGGAGTAGGACTCCGGAGAAGGGCTAACACCTGATACGACAAGCTGTTCAGTCTGACTGACGTTAAGAGTAGCTCGGGAGATTCGGGTATCCAACCTGGCCCCTATGAATTCCAGGGCTTGAGTGGGGCACAGGCAGGACTTCTGCCGGTTCACTGAAATGCCTAGGTTGTGGGCTAGAGTCAGTGTGTAATCTCTCGCCACAGAGAGCTGATGATGCCTGTTGGTCGTGGTAAGGAGCCAGTCGTCTAGGTACGGGAAGACCTGAATGCCCTGAAGTCTCAGGTGGGCTGCAACCACCGCCATGACCTTGGTGAACACTCTGGGGGCTGAGGTGAGGCCGAATTGAAGAACCCTGAATTGATAATGACTGGCTCTGAGCCGGAAGTGGAGAAACCTCCTGAATCGTCTGTCCATCAAGATGTGGTAGTACGCATCCTTGAGGTCTATGGAGCACATCCAGTCGTTCTCCCGCAGAAGGGGGAGAATAGATTGAAGAGTAACCATCCGGAACTTTTCCTCGAGTATGAACAGGTTCAGAGCGGAAAGGTCTAAGATGGGTCTGAGGTCCCCAGTTTTCTTTGGCACCGAAAAGAACCTTGAGTAATAACCCAATCCGGACTGATCTGGGGGGGACGGGCTGGATGGCTCTTTTTCTTAGCAGCTTCAAAATCTCTGAAGCCGCTGCCTCCCTCTGATTGGGTGGGACATCGGGGAGGCGTCTGGTTTTGGGGGGAAGATTTAGGAATGGAATGGAATAACCTCTGGAAATAATGCGGAGCACCCATCGATCCATTGTAAGGGACTCCCAGTTTGACATGTGCTCCGTCAAGCGCCCCCCCGACTGCCTCCAGAGAGGGACAGTCGGGCAAGCCCTCAGGGCTGTGGCGCGGGTCTGTCCGAGAAAGGTTCTCTAGACCCGAAATTACGCGGCCCCCCTCTGCCTCTGGGCCAGCGTCCACCTTGTCCTCCTCTGCCTCTAGAGGACGAGTGGTCCGCAGCTGGATGGGATTGCTGAGACTTCCAGAACCACAGCTTCGTTTGTCCCCTCTGATTCCTGGAGAAGGATCTTTGGGGACTAGAGAAGCGGACTCCGACGGCAGACAGAGTCTTCCTGTCCTTTTCGCTTTGGACCAGCGTATCGCGAACAGTCTTGCCGAAAAGAGCAGAACCGTCAAAGGGGGCATTCGCGAAAGATGCCTTGAAGGGATCCGCGAAGTTGCAAAGACGGAGCCAGGCGTGACGTCGTAAGATGACCCCTGCTCCGCTGGCTCTAGCGGCTCCCTCCGAATCATGGGAGAGGAGCCGCATAGACGTATTACAGATGGATTTCAGAGTGGCCATTCGTGTCGTAAACACATTCTTGTCTCCGACCGACATGGACTCCGGGGGGGCTGCAGCGTATTCCTTGATCAAGTCTCGCTGTAGCCTGATGGTATGTGCCATATAGTTCTGCGCCCTTATGGAAAAGGTCGCTGAAGCAAACATCCGCTTCCCAATTCGGTCCAATGCTCGAGATTCTTTATCTGGCGGGTGGACCAAAGAACTCTCCTGAGCGAGTTCTTTCTTGGTGGCCACCGCCACCAACATGGCATCAACAGAGGTTCCCTTTGGCCCATGACTGTCTATCTGTGGGGGGACTTCGGACTTTATCGGGACGCCTAGGGATTGGCTCCACGGTGTTGGGCTCCTTCCACGCCCTGGTGGTAATTAAGTCCACCAGGGGGTCGGCTGGAGGGGACACCCAGGAGGTAGATGGGCCTGCCTCAAATGCCTCAAGGAACACGGATTCATCAAGGGAAGGTTTTTGGGCAGACCACCCCCCTCTAATACGCAACATTTCCATGATGTCTTCAAAGGAGACATCTTCAGGGGGTGACCTTGGGGAACCCTCCCTATCATCTAAGTCCGTGTCGGTGGTAATGGACTCGGGGAAGTCCAGGTGCCTCCTTTTACACCGATGTTTCCGAGGAACCTCCTCGGTGGGGCTATCCGTAAGAGGGCTCGTCCACGGGTTGTTGTTCCTCCACGGGATCTAGCTGGAGGGCTTGGGCAGGCTGTCCCAATGGTCGGATGATGGAAGACAGACCCTCATACAGTGGGTGTATGGGTGGATCCGAAGCCCAAACCGGGGACCTGGAGGACCTCGACAGTACCCTCTCCACTACCTCGAAAGCCGAAGGAGAATCGCCCTCGCCAGCCTCTGAGAGCAATCTCCTCGGCTCTGAGGAAGGGATCAGGGTCGGAGCTGATGCAGTCGGCGCCGAGAGAGAGGTGTGCTCCGAAGCCAACAGCTCCGAAGACACAACTCCTCCCTCGGATCCGACACTCAGCCCTCGGCCCAGAGAGCTCGGATCAGACAAGCTCGAGGGCATAGTCAGCGTCAAAGAGACCAGCGCTATCGGCGCCGACAAATCCCTGGGTCCGAAGGGGCCTGGATCCAATGACTCCGAGATCCGAAAACGAGTCGGAGAAGGAGTGATCAGGGCAAACATGGGGGCAGCACTCCCCCGCAGAGGGGGGGGGGGGAGGCAAGAGCACCCCCATCTGCATTTGGGTCTGCAAGAACCGACGCATCATCCGATCCATATCCGCTTCGGAGATGCTTCTGGTTGACCTGGAAGAGGTAGTCGAGGTGGGCCGGGAGGGCCGCCTCGACGACCTTGAGGGAGACCGATCATCCTCCGGCTCCAGCGAGAAGCTAGGCGAACGGAGCCGAGAGGAGGAGGATCCGGAGACTCTCGAAGGAGACTTAGCTGCTTTAGCTGGCGGAGCCGAGGGGTGAGATTCAGCCTGCCTTTTATGGGATCTATGTCCCTCCTTATCCTTGTGCCTCTTCTCCCTAGCAGAAGAGGCACTAGTTTCCTCAGAGCTCAAACCCGAACAGGGAGGTTGAGTCCTGGGTTGAGCTAAGGGAACAGAGGGCGCCGGGGCCGCCGAGGCAGCCGGAGCCCGAACGGGAGAGGAAGAAGAAGCTGACTCCTGGGGGAGCTTTCCCGCCAGGATCAGCTTATTTTTCCTATCCCGAAGTTCCTGGGGGTTAAAGGCCGAACAGATCTGGCAGGCCTCTGATAGATGGGCTGCCCCCAGGCACAAAACGCACTGAGTGTGGTCATCAGCTGGGGAAAGCTTGTGGCCACACTCAAGTACATTTAGAAAAAAATGTCCTTAGGCCCTTCCGACATCTTAGCACTCACACACACACCCAAACGCTAAGGGGGGAGGGGGAGTGACTAAAGAAAAGCTAATTAACTGCACCCAAAAAAATTAAACTAGCACAAAAAGGGATAGAAAAAGGGCTAATACCACACACACAAGATTTTAAATTCTAGAAGAGGTTATAAATCACGAACAATCTCACCCAGCCAGGAGCTCTTCAAAAAGGAAAGCTTCTTTTCTTCAGCCGCGGCAAAAAACGATCTGGGGTAATATGGTTGGTAGCAGGGGATTATGGGTAGGGGGAGGAGCTAGGAGCTCGGATCTTGGAGCTTGGAAAACTGCCGGCTCGGATCCGATACCCACAGGTTACAGAGCAAATGAAGTAACTACTTCAGATCATCAGTTTGGGACAGAAATGTGATATAAAAGAACTCGAGCAAGAGGGAGTGTAGAAATATTTGGGAATTGATGAAGGATCAACAATAAAACATGAACAAATGCCAATAAAATAAGAATACTTTAGGCTTAAATTAATGCTAAAAACAACACTGACCTCTAGGAACAAAGTCCAAACTATAAATCAATTTGCTCTTTCTGTCCTAACAAAGTTTTGGAGTGATTGACTGGTCCCAAACGGTATTGTATAGTTTAGACAGAAAAACAAAATCAGTGCATGCCAAGACTATATATTCCCTGTGCTGAAGGAGGTATGGGCCTCCTTGAAATTGATTACATGTATAGATCTGCGACAGTGGGACTGCATACATATCTGCTGACCACACAAGACCCAAAAGTAGTGAAAGTTTTTAAACAGGAGGAGAACACGTCTAAGATGACTTCCCTGCTTAATTTAGCAGAAGCATATCGGCATCAAGCGGAATGGAATCAAACCAGAAGTAGATAAGAATAAGGTAGCAACTGAATATACCAAAAAACAAAAGAAAGAATATAAGGTGAAATATCAGATGTGAAGGCAAGAAATGTGGAAAATGCATACATATAGCTACAAGTATAGAAAACTCTTGGAACAACATCATGTTGATCAGGATCAAACGGAGGAATGGTTAAGGAGAAGTGAATTTAAACCAAAAGAAGTAAGGTTAATATTGGTGGCCCAAGACAGTGGACTACATACATGTTGGTTTACAAAGTCCACTGAACATGTGGGAAAAACAGACAAATGTAAGTTTTGTAAAACAGAATTATAAACAGCTGCACATCTTGTTGATGGGTGTGAAATATTAATGGCAGGAGGACTGTATATTGAAAGGCATAATAATGTGGCAAGACAGTTGTACTGGGGATTGTGCAAACATTATAATACTGAAGCAGCTGAAAAAGCACTGGAAATAGAAGCCACAAAACATCATAGAAAATGAAGTTTATATCACATGGGATACCCATTAGCAGGAGTTCAAAAAATAGATGCAAGAAAACCAGATATAGTATTCCATGAAAAGAAGACAAAAGTAGCATTGATTATTGAAATCGCTACACCCAGTGATTACAGTGTCTTGCGTACACAGAGACACGAAGTCATAAAGTACCAGTATTTGCAGGCAGAAATGAGGGTAATGTAAAAGAAAGATACCCAGACAGTTCCACTACTAGTAGGAGCAACAGGTCTTATAAAAAAATAACTTACAATCATACCTAGATGCGTTATCGATACATGTAACTCCGTACGAACTGCAGGAGGAGTCATTACTGGGCACATTGCGATTGCTGCAAAGATCACTTCTAGCTAACATCAAAGATTGAAACAATCCTAATTTCATGAACTTTAATCATTCTTTGACTTAGAGATGAGGTAAATTCCCTTCACGGTATTAGAAACCCAAAACATTTGAAGAATTTAAAAAATGACTCCTGAACTAGATGAAGCTCAACAATTAGTTAAGACAGAAGATAAAAATGTTGATGTAGAATCATTCTGCAGGAACGTGTCCAGGAACAGAAGTTATTCCTGTGGACGTCTGGAAGCTAGGAAAGAAGAAAGTGATAAAAGTATTTAATACCTTCCAGATCTTTAGCAGTATTTTAAAAGGAGGGGATGAATCAACATCATGGAAGAAAGCTGTGGTGTCTGTAATACCTAAAGCAGTAAAGACCCATCAGATCCAGCTTCATATAGGCCCATTTTAATCTTAAATCATCCTTTTAAAGGGTTTATGTCTATTATAGCTAAAAGAATGGCAAATGTGTTGCCTAAATTGATAAGTATGGATCAATGTGGTTTTGTGGAAGGAAGGCAAACATTTGACATTAATGGAACAATGACAATCCAGATGGAAGAAGAATGTTAAGAAAATAACACATGGTTCTGGTTTAAGCACTTGGACTTCAGGCCAGTTATTTTACATTAAGAAGGTTTGTAATCTACACTCTTGTGGGAGGAGAGGCTAGACCCCTGTCCTTCTGAGCTGGGAATGTCTGGTTAAAAGCTTATTGTGCCTGCTTATTTGAACTGTTTTTTTTTTCTTTCTGAAATTCGTGTTGCTTTTTTGCTGTAGCCCAAAAGTTAGTAGTTTATTGGCCATTTTGGGCTAATTTCTCTCCCTTTCATTTCTCTGCTATAAAAACCGCATTTGCGCATTTTTTGTGCTTGTATTCAGCTCAGCGAGTGCCTGCCATGTGTCCTGTAGAGTTCTACAGCAGAGAGACAAAAGAGAGAATTTGGAGTGATTAAGTATAACTTTTCTGCATTTTCTTGCTGTCTTTAACTAATTCCGCCTAAATTGCCAATTTTTTAGCATTTCTGTGATTTAAGAAGCTTGGTTCTGCTACATATTGTACTTATTTGCTGCCTGCACTTGAACAAAGTCATTTTTGTATTTAAATAATCTGTTTAACTGTTGTAGGCTATACACTAAAGTGTGATAGCAATTTCTGTGCATTTAGTGTTTTTTTTTATTGTATCTGCTTTATTTTCTGAAAAAAACAAAACAAACCCCCCCCAAAAAATACACTTCTTTCCCGCCACAAAAATATACTTGTTTCCCGCCTTTTAGAACTAGTACAGTCCAGTTTTCAGGTTACTGCTGAATTCGAGGCTATGTTACAAGTTTCTGTGTTCATAGGCAGGTACTAGGCTATCGGCCCAAGGGCCTACGTAAGCCTAGCCAGCAAGGTTCCATAGCTTACGCCACCCAAGAAGGTTATTTTCCTGTGCCACTGTCGAGCAGAGACACAGAAGTGATCCCCGGGGTGTATTTCCTATTTCCCATCCACTCATCAAAATTTTTCTTGAAGACTGCTAATGAAGAATTTTGCTTGACATAGATGGGTAGCTTGTTCCAGAGTATAGGAAGTCTCTGGGACAGGAAACTATCCCTCCAGCATATCCTGTTTATTGTGGTGACAAGGCTTTGGTCCCTAGAGCATGTAGCTCGGAGGGATTGGGATTTCTTTAGATGTAGCATGTCCAACAGCTCTGGGTTTGACATAGCTTTATATGTTAGGCAGAGATCACCTCGGAGTAGGCAATATGCTACAGAGTAAAGCTGGAGTTTTTTGAGGCGGTCAGTGTAGGGCATTTGTTTGAGGCCAGTAATGCTCTTTGTGAGGTACTTCTGTGACCTTTCCAGCTGCTGCAGATGTCTTGTGAGGTACATTCCAAAAGGGGCGTTGTACTCTATAATGGGTCTAATGAGTGACAAGTAGAGGGGAACAATGACCTCACCTCTTTTTTCCTGGATGAGAACCCTTTTATGATGAGGTGTGCCACGTAGAAGGGCTTCTTGACTACTGCGGCGATGTGACTATCAAAGGAGAGACTACTGTCCACCTGGGTCCCAAGGTCTCTTATCACGCATTCAGTGTTAAGTAGTGTTGCCCATACCTTACTTGGATAGAAGGAAGTTTCTCTGTTCACCTGTGAGAGAGGGGAGCTTTGAGCAGCCTATCTGTCCCTGGAGGAGTGGTTTCAGCCCAGAAGTTAGTAGTTTATAGGCCATTTTGCGCTAATTTCAATTTCATTTCCTGCTATAAAAAACGCACTTGCGTGGTTTTGCGTTCCGGGCAGCACCGGTTAGCTAGGGTTAAATTATTCCTGGCTCCACAAAGTCTACTCTTCAATTTTTCCCTTGGAACTAGAAAACTTTCAACTTAAGCACTCAAACCATTCATTTCACAGCCCAGCACTTGCTCAAAACCCATAGCAAGCACTATTTAACCATAGCAATAGACCCACCCCTTATACTGTCCAGAAGGACAAGGCTCTCTATTCGTCCCTACCAGCCAATCAGTAAAACAGCTCACTTTACCTATTCAGGCATGTCCAAAGGGCAGTTTTAGATGTACTCTCCAGTTCAACTGGTGAATCTGGGCATTTTGAGGCAATGTTACAACTGCCTCATGTACACAGACAACCCTCTCCTCCTACCACCAAACACTAATATATGCGAGAGATGCAATTATACAGCCAAACTGGAGGCAAAGCTCTCACAACCCAAGACTGGAACTGACAGTCAAGAGGAGAAGGAAAATACCTGCAACACACCACCAGTCTCACACAGACCTACTAAACTAACACCGGCAAATAACACACATAAATACACGAAAACATATTCGGAGGCTCTAAATAAAAATCTGCAAAAGCAACAGAAACCTCCAAAGCAGACACCCAAGCAACCTCCATACCCCATCACAAACCATGAAACACATACTTCAAATAATCAGTGTGCCATGCAATCACACCCCTTAAAGCAAAATAACATACCCAACACACTGCTTCAGGTAATCCACAGACCACAGCGGGTGTTTTGAAACACTTGTTTAATTTAAAAAACGAACCTCGGACACGCCATAAGCTTTAAAAACTTTACCTACTACGTCACATGACTACTTCAAGTTAATTAATTAGTTAATTCCCTCTTAAAGTGTCTTTCCTATTTATACTATATTAGTTGTTATACAATCAAGTTGATCTTGTAAACGTGTAAAATACATAAAACTTCATACAGGTTACTAAAGTAATAGTTTAAATACCAATAAACCAACTAATAACTATGTATAAACTCAAGTTTATGTTACCACATGAAAAGGGACATGGAAGAGCTCTATGATCACGTAGCCCAAGCCGGTATTACCCTGACCCTGAGTAGCATCCTGCCCTCACCAAGAATGATGCCACAGTATAAAGAAAAAATGATCAATTTCAACAATTGGCTAAATTTCTGTTGTCATTCAAAGGGGATCCAGTTATCTGTCCACCTGGGATGACATGCTCGACAAGCCACGTTGCTTCACAAGAGATGGCGTGCACCTGTCACCATTAGGCTTTCGAATACTGGCCAAGGCTTTTGCCACCACCATAGTGCCTTTTTTAGGCAAGGCTCAAAAGACAAACCCACCACCATAAACAGCACAAGTAACAAAAAACTAAGGGTAATGCTACTCAACGCCAGAAGTCTAAACCTCAAAATGCATGCACTCGAGGCACTCCTCAGTATGGAGAACATTGCTATCTGTGCAGTAACAGAAACCTGGTTTAAGGCTCCAGAGAGCACCCCCAGCACTACCAGGCTATAACTCATACCATACTTTTCGGCCACAGAATCCAGACCAAAACACAAAAGGCGGGGGTGTGTCCATATTCATATCAAGGATACCCACACCTCCAGGTTAGTGGCGCAGCACAATGCCACAGAGATCATCCATGTGTAACTAACAATGGGCAAAACTGCAATTCAAATTGTAGCTTGCTACAGATCACCCACCATGACCCAGGACCCCCATTCCGCATTTCTGGAGACACTGGAAAATATGACAGTCCTACCAAACGCCCTAATATTGGGGAACTTCAATTACCCAAACATTAACTGGGAAAACTATTTAAGTACTAGCTCGCTTGCCCAACGCTTCCTAGAATTTATAAACTCCAACGCCTTGGATCAACTGGTCAACACCCCCACCAGAGGTGACAACATATTGGACCTGGTCATCACCAACATGGGCGACCGGTGTTCTACACCGGAGGTCAACCCCTTGCTGGTTAGATCAGACCAAAGACTAATCACTCTGGATATTCACATTACGCCCCCACCCCCAATCAAGTAAAGCACCGTGAAAAACTTTTCAAAAGCAAACTTCACGTTACTTAAGACTGAGGTGGAAATGTTCACAGCCCCCATGCAAAAGGACAACGCCGTCCAAGCTGCTGAATCCCTTACAAAGGCACTCTATGAGCACCTGCAAGAATGCATGGATCGTGCTATCCCAAGCAAAACCAAGACTCACTCCCCCAAGAAAAGGAAACCAGTCTGATGGACCCCTGCCATAAACAAACTATACAACAGAAGGAGGAAACTAGTACAGAAAGAGAGTAAAATCCCAAGAAGGAAAGACATCCCTGATCAGTATCAGCAAGAAACTACGATCCCTCATAAAATCATCCAAGGCTAGCTTCGAAAGAAAAATTGTCAGGCACTCCAAAGATAACCACAAAGCGCTCTTTAGCTATGTCAAGAACCTAAGTGGAAACTCTCAGATCTGCTCTGAGTTACTGCAAAATGGCACAAAATACACTGAACCGACTGACTGATATTGCCAACATTCTGGCAAACAGGTTTAGTGCAAACTTCACCCCCCTCTCACCCCCTAAAGGGCACATAACCATACCACAAGAATGTAGAGCCGCAGCAATCACTGACACACAGGTTAAAACAGTCCTATCCAAAGCCAAAAACACAGCTTCAATGGGATCGGACAGTATCCCAAGCTGTGTCTTACACGAACTCCAAAATGAACTAACCCCTCACCTAAACACACTGTTCAAACTCAGCATCTCTACAGGCTACTTACCCATAGAGTGGCGCACAGCAATAGTTATCCCGCTCCACAAAGGTGGAGCCACAACGGACCCCGGGAACCATCACCCTATAAGCCTGACTAGCCTGGTCTGCAAGGCTATGGAGTGCACCATCATGGAACTCATTAACAGAGACATTGGGAACCTCCCAAACATTGGACCGTACCCAGTTTGGCTTTGTTAAGGGCAGATCATGCCTCCTAAACCTGGTGGACTTCTTTGAGACAGTTACCAAGGCTTTAGACGACGATTTGTGGATGACCTCTTTCTCCTTTGGTGTGGTACTAGTGATTCTCTTTTAGAGTTTTTTGAATATATTAACAGCTTAGATGGATTTCTGAAGTTTACACTAGAACATTCAATAGTGGCGATTAATTATTTAGATGTTACAGTTTACAGGGAAGATGGGGCTCTTAAAACTAAAGTTTTTAGGAAACCTTGTCACACAGCCTCATATTTGTCCTCTGATAGCATGCATCATCCTAGGATATTTGGTAACATTATTAAAGGACAGGCACTTAGAGTTTCGCGCCTTTGTTCAGAGGACACTGTTTCAATCTGAGCTATTTAAGTTAAAGGATCAGTTTCAAGACAGAGGCTACCGTCATGATCAAGTTAATTCTATTTGCAATGATGTTATTAAACTCAGATCCAATGTTGGTAGACCATATTATTCCAATTATCATCGCAATTACCCTCTCCATAAGCCACAGGGAGATACAAAACAAATACCAATTGTAATGCCTTTTGCTAAGAACATGCCTCTGGTTCAGACGGTTATATTAGACAATTGGAATATTTTAACTGTAGATAGGGACACTAAAGCGATTGTAGGCAATTGCCCACGTTATGTCTTTAGTAATTCTAAGAATCTGAAGCAACAGCTTTGTTTCCCTAATTTTGTCATAGGGGATGGTTTGAGTGGTGAGATTTTAGACTATGGTACCAAGAAATGTGGTTCATGTCCTCAATGTATCCACATAGACACATCTCGATTTTTTCGTAACCCCAATGATGGTAGGCTATGGGAGATCAGATGTCACTCTGACTGTAACACTCGCAACATAGTTTATGTAGCTTGCTGTGAGTCTTGTTTTATGTTTTATGTGGGTATATCCAATAGGTCCCTTAGGGAACGGGTTAGGGACCACCTATATTGCTATGCTAGATCTGATTCTTGTAGTGCATAGCGAAACATATGCTTTCATTTGCTAACCATACTTTTCTATTTCAGGTACTGCATGTTCAGCCTATTAGTCTGAGGGGCGGTGATCTAGTTAATTATACTGAAGCTGCAGAGACTAAGTGGATTCTCCGGCTAGCAGCACACCGAGATAGAGGTCTCAATGAATGTGTTTCATTGAGACCATCTTTGAAAGCTAGATCTATTAGGTAATTCTTGTAATTCCTGTTATATGCTTTTACTAGCTGTTGTTTTATTCTGTGATTGCATTAGTTAGCTCTGTTAAGGATGTGATTTCATTGAGAC